>NW_007005573.1:0-788 GCF_000164805.1 Carlito syrichta
CGTACCCTTATTGTTTATAGCTACATAACATCGTTCAATGCTTACACCTAAAACCAACATAATGATATATTGCCTTTTACTATTCTATGCTAATTCAAACTTGTTTCTATAAAACTATCGGTGCTATGGTTACTCTCTCCTAGCACTAGCCAGCCTAATACAAACTTCACTGGCCCCCCTAAATCAAATTGAACTAGCAACACTTCTATAATAAAATGGTTACTTAATTTTTCTTAATCTATATAAATTATTTTCTAAAACCTATATCTATAACTTTCTAAAGATCGCATCAAGAGAAACTGTGACCTGTACTAAGACTCCTCAATGTGACTCAAAGCCAAACTTAAATTGTGATAAAGCAAAAGACCATAAGCCATGGGGAGTAGGAATAATAGACTCCTAGGTTAGCTGTGTACATTCTGGTCTCAGGGTTTTCTGTTAGAGTCAGCTGGAGCTTTTTTTGGTAGTTTGTGCCAAATGGAAAAGGAGGGAGGGAATGGGTCAACACCTCCCGAACACATCCTAGTGGTCTCAGGGTCAACGGCACTTCCTGATCCCTAATGCTCAGTGGGCCTCCGAGGCCAGCTACCAACAATGGGGCTACTCATTGAGTCACCCAATTAGGAGGAGGAACAATCACTGGCTCACTCATCACAGAAGATAGCCAGTCACTGGCCACCAATCATAGAGAAAGGATAAGTCACTGTAGCATCCAAAATGGAGGAGCCAAGTCACTAAGACACCCATCACAGAGGAGGGCTAGACAATGGGCAGCCCATAGTCCATGA
>NW_007005574.1:0-705 GCF_000164805.1 Carlito syrichta
GGAGTGGCATCCTTAATCTCTACCCAGCCTTGAACATAGTGACCAATAAACAAATATTAATTTATGTTACGAACTGAATTGTGTCCCCACAAAATTTCTGTCTTTAAGTCATAATCCCCAATGTGATGGTATTTGGAGATAGGGCCTTTAGGGAAAGGAGGTGAGGAAAGTTAAATGAGTTTGTAAGGGTGGTGCCCTAATCTGATGGAGTTGGCGTCTTTACAAAAAGGGGAGACACCAGAGAGCAGAAGCTTCTTTCTTTGTGAGAGCCATGGAAGGACACAGCAAGAAGGCAGCCGTCTACAAGCCAGAAAGATAGTCCTCACCAAAAACTGGTCATCCTAGCCACTGCAGCCTTGACCTGCTGGGCTCAGGTGATCCTTCTACCTCAACCTTCCGAGTAGTTGGAACTACAGACACACGCCACCACACCCAGCTAATTTTTGTGATGTACTGTAGAGATGAGATCTCACCAAGTTGCCCAGGTTGGTCTCGAACCCCCAGGCTCAGGCAATCCTCTCATCGCGGACTACCAAAGTGCTGGAATAGAGACTGGAGCCACCGTGCCCAGCCAGTATTTTTCTTACACAGTCACCAAACCTGGAATCTTAAACTGTATTAGTTTGCTTGGGCTGCCGTAACCAAATACCGGAGACTAGTGGTTTAAACAATCGAAATTTATTTTCTCATAATTTTAGAGTCTAG
>NW_007005575.1:0-693 GCF_000164805.1 Carlito syrichta
TTTGTCTGAGATAAAACAAAAGACAGATAAAAACTATGAAGATTTCATCTCCAGACTAACCACCGCCATCAAACAGATAATTACTAACAAAGAGACAACATAAATTTTAGTTAAACAATTGGCTGTTAAAAACGCTAATAACACTTGTCAGACTTCAATAAGACTGATTGAAAAACCCAACAATATAATTGATTATATCAGACAATGATGATGATAATGATAAAAAGACCTTCCTTTTTGCCACCCTTCCTACACCTCTTTCTAAGATTTTCTTTGAAAGATTAAAAATACTAAAATAAAACCTGGATTTAGTTACACATTTTTTTCTTATAAAAATACAAAAAACTCAAACAATAATAAGCAAAAATATATAAATAATATATAAGTGATATAAATAATATAAACAATATATATAAATAATATAAATATAAACAATAAAACTATATAAATAATATAAACAATACAAAAATAATATAAACAATACAAAAATAATATAAGTAAAAATATGTAAATAATAAACAAAAATATCTCATTACAGTCTTGCTTTAACTGTAGTCAAGTCAGACACATTTAACAGAAATTATTTGGCTAACCAAGGATTGGCTGGGCTTCCATGACTCCATCGACACCAATTTACTGGGTACAACTCGACAAAAAACCTTGAATCCCCAAATGCTTTAATTGGGCTAAAAA
>NW_007005576.1:0-1325 GCF_000164805.1 Carlito syrichta
CATCAAGTGTGTGCATATGAAAAGTAACCAGTGTATTATAAGACAACAGAATTTTCAATATTAGGAAGTGACAGTCTAAAATAAAATCTTATTATATCCTATGAAAAATGCACAGCAGAATTATTTTATATCTCTTTTTCTTTTTAAACTGTTTTTCTTCTTAAGATTTTTAGCTGTTATTTCCTGGTAAACTGATTGATTAGCTTTTGTTCCAGTATGTAGTTTCACTTGGGGTTAAGATTAGACGTTATAACTGTGATAATAGTTTTATTATGTTGCCTTTGGTCAAGCAGGACGTTCTTGGTTTTTGTACGTGCAGTAACTTTCAGCTTGCTTCAGTCCCCGGCTGTCATGGCAACTGTGCAGTTCATTGTTTTAAGTGGCATGGCAGGTTTTGAGACGTAGGTAGTTTCCACGTAATAGGCAATCAGATTTAGGTTTTAGGTTAAAATGTCATTGAATTAAGTTTTATTGAACATAGAGTAAGTTCATAATTTTTATACTTATTAGTACTAATGATAAGGTTTGTAATAGATTATAGTAGGATAATAGTTGTATTAGAATTTAGACATGGTATTATCAGATAAGTAATTAATAAAGTATAAAAGACAATAATTTAGATATTTGAGATTTATAGAAGTTGTGATACAATTTTAGGTTAAGGGATAAGTTCATAGGTAATTAATATACAATCATAGGGCAGTATAGAAATGTAGTAGGTTATAAGAATTATAAAAATAAATAGTATAAAATTAAGGTAATAAAATTAAGTCATTTAAGTAAACTTATAGATTATAGTATAGTGTTAAGTTGATAATATTAATCGTCAGAAATATTAAAAGTTAGTAAAATTGGATTGAACTTAGAGTTAACTTGGAAAGTTTTTTAATCAGAGTTTAGAACATAGAGTATAATATGAATGATTTATTGAACATTGTGGAAAACATTTTGAACAATCTGTATTGAAAATGTGCACCTGTGATTCATACATCATGGAATTGTAATTGTTCACTGGGAACTTGAAAGTCTTGTGATGGTACATGATTTGTAAAGCGTGTTACACATCAGTGAACTTGTACGCCCCCAGCAAGTAATTGTCACACTGCTGGAGATTATAGAAAATGGTATATAAGTTGGAAAAAGTTTGAATAAAATTGGCTTCAGTCTTGGCCAGACTGTTCCCAGAAGAGCTGCCTCCGTGTGGTTTCTTCTCTCCGTTCTGATTCACCGGTGCGGTCCTAACCCCCCCTTGGTCAGTGCAGGTCACCGACAATATATGTTTAACTGTTGTTTTGGGGATCAAGTGAGATAATGTATTTGAAAAA
>NW_007005577.1:0-826 GCF_000164805.1 Carlito syrichta
CATGCCAAAATTTTGGAGGGGGTTGAGTCAGAGTTTCACTCCATTGCCCAGGCTGGAGTGCAGTAGCACACTCAGGGTCACCCCAGTGTCCACCTACTGGTCTCTGGCGATCCTTCTGCCTCTATATTCCAAGTAGCTGGAACTACAGGTGTGGGCTACCATGCTCGGTGAATTTTTGATTTATTGTAGAGACAGGTCTCACCAAGTTGCCTCGACTGGTCTCGAGCTCACAGTCTCAAGCCATCCACTCACCTTGGCCTCCCAAAGTGCTGGGATTACAGGTTGAGCCATGGAGCCCAGCTGACATGCCAATTTTATAAGAATAATACAACAAATACAAATCAATAAATGTGACACACCTCATCAACAGAATAAAGGATAAAAACCACATGATCATCTCAATAGACTAGAAAAAGCATTTGATAAAATTCAACACCCTTTCATGATAAAAAAAATCTCAAATTATGTAAAGAAGGAAGATACTGCAACACAACAAAAGCCACGAAAGACACAAAACACACAACATACTAAATGGGAAACAGTTGAAAGCTTTTCCTCTACAGATTTGACCAAAACAAGGATACCTACTTTCACCATTCGTATTCAACATAGTCTTAGCCATAGCAATTAAGTGAGAGAAAGGGCATCTGAATTGGCGATAAGGAAGTCAAATTGTCCCTCTTTTAAGATGACATGATTGTATATATGGAAAAACCTAAATAATTCACCAAAAAACTATTATTTTTTTAGTTGGAGTCTCACTCTGTCACCTAAGCTGGAGTGCAAGTGACACAATGCTGCCTTGCTGCAGCCTCAAAATGCTGGG
>NW_007005578.1:0-663 GCF_000164805.1 Carlito syrichta
AACTCTAATGATATGAACGCCGCAACTTTTAAGGAAGAGGCTGAAATAAATGATTGAAAAGGTGCCCCTGGATGATTTCTATTTTTCAATTATTCATGCCAACTCTGCCCTGCAGAAGCCATGGATAACTGAAAGTGAGCTTTCCCTTAACTTCCCTAGAGCTGACAAGTGCTGAATGGCTGGAGCAGCAAGCCCTGGGATGTTTAAACTTAAAAGGCATACGATTTTGCCCAACCTGGCTGACAGTCCAGGGCCTGCTGCTTTTTCAGCCCAAATAAAGCTATAGCCTTGTGTTTCATTCAGGGAGGCTACTGAAGACCCAGCAAAGAGGTCTTTTCTTCCCTCCCTCCCTCCCTCCCTCCCTCTTTCTCTCTCTTTCTCTCTCTCTCTCTCTCTCTCTCTCTCTCTCCTCGGACCCAGGCTGCATTGCCCTGAGAAGTCTCCCAGCCTGATGTGACAGTACACCACTTATCACCCCATTAACAGGGATGCATTCATGACATCCTGCTCATAACACCCAAATGCCACCGGCTTGACTTTAAGAAAGTCTGGTGTTTTGCAGACCCCGTTTCTCACATCCTCATGAGCTGGAACTCTGCTTCCCTTGCTTTTTCCTAGGTGTTTCTGAGAGTGGTAATGTTTGCACATTACGTTATGGGGAGG
>NW_007005579.1:0-748 GCF_000164805.1 Carlito syrichta
TAACTAGCTAGCCAACTTGCTAGACTTCTGATTTAAGTAGCAAGCTACCTAGCTAGACAACTGGATATCCAGCTGACTTAACTTGGTGGCTTTACTTGCTAGCCAGCGTGCAGGACAGCTGACTTAACTATCTAGCTATCTAGCTAGTCAGGTGTCTACCCAGCTGACTTAACTAGGTGAATTCCGTACCTAGCCAGCTGGCTAGCAGGCTGACCTAACTGCCTAGCTACCTAGTTAGACAGGTGGACAGCAAGCTGAATTATCTAGCCAGCTAACTACATAGCTTGCTGGCTTGCCAGCTGACTTAACTGCCTAGCTACCTACCTAACTAACTGGTTAGTGAGCTGACATAACTAGATTACTTAACTAGCTAACTAACTGGCTAGGCACCTGACTTAAATAGCTAGCTGAATAGCTACGCAGCTGACTAGTCTGCTGATTTAGTTCGCTGACTTAAATAGCTAGAAAGCTGACATTACTGACTGACTTAACCAACTAGCTACCTAGCTAGCCAGATGTCTTAACTAACTGGCTTAACTAGTTAGTTACCTAACTAGCTATCTACCTAGCCAACTGCCTTAACTAGCTGACTTAACGAGCTAGCTAGCTGAAATAATTAGCTGACATATATAGCTAGTTTTCTAGCTAGCCATCTGACTTAACTAGATGATATAACTAACTAGCATGAAGGATAGCCATCTGACTTAAATAGCTTTTTAACTAACCAACCAGCTGGATAGCCAGCTGG
>NW_007005580.1:0-784 GCF_000164805.1 Carlito syrichta
CAACTTCTATTTCCTGGTAGACTGGGTAGTCAGTTTTGGAAAGCTATTTCCCCTAGGGCTAAGATTAGAAACTAAATTACCATGATAGTTTTGTCACCCTGCCCCTAGCCAGGCAGAACGTTTTCTTTTGTTTCGTTAATTACTGAAACTCTGTCTGCTTCAGCCCATGGCCGCCATCTTGGCAACCCTGCATTTCCTTGTTCAAGAGTGTGACAGCTACTATTTGATTTTTAGAGTAGACTTGTTAGGATAAAATATATACATATACACTCATAATTGCCTAAATTTATGCTTGCTGTTTTGTTTCCTTTTGCTACATTATTCAAATATAATAATTACTATACGATTTATAAAAGAATTAATGATGAGGTATTAGCTTAATAGGATATAGCATAGTATTAAAGTTCAATCACTAGATCATATAAAAATTAAAGTTTAGACATATGAAACATATGAATTATAGTAAAGTTTTGTAGTTTAAGAATAAGTTTTAACTCAGTTATAAGGTATTACGTTAAATCATAATAGGTTAATAGTATAACTGACAGTTAAGTCATTTAACTAAACTTATAGATTATGGTATAGTGTTAAGTTGATAATATTAATTGTTAAAAATATTGGGAGTCAGTGAACTTGGACTGAACCTAGAGTTAACTTAGAAAAGTTTTTTGTATTAATCAGGGTATAGAACAAAGAGTATAATATGAATGATTCATTGAACATTATGGAAACACTTTGAACGATTTGTATTGAATTGTGCACCTGTGACCTTAATGTAAGCATG
>NW_007005581.1:0-848 GCF_000164805.1 Carlito syrichta
GAAAGTCTGGAATAAAGTCAACCATTCTCTTACCCAATAAAGAATTTTTTTTCTGAAGAAATTGAATGAGAATAGCTCCAATTCCTATATAGTGAGGCATAATATTGAAAATAGAGAATTAATAAAATGGCTCTATATTCTTCTCTACTGCTTATAATGTGCTATCCTATTTATAAGTACTAGGCAGGTTGATTGGAAGTATGTTCTGTAGAAATGGATTAGCCCAAGAGAAAGATCCATAGATTTCCCTTTGTAAAGAGGCCAGCATGTTCTCTGATTCATTTCCAGTGAAACATAATGGTTTGAAAAAAACAGTGAAACATAATGGTTTGCCCATATATGCAGTGCTTCCGATAAGCTTTTCAGTACTTTATATAAAATATGATTAAATCTCCAAGGATCACCTGATGTTTGTGGAAAGCTTTCAAAATCAAAGACTGAGACTGAATTGGCTGCATGGTTGGCTACAATTATTGACCAAAAATAACAATACCTTGAATATGAGAAATTCATATTATTCTTATGTACAATAAGTTCAAAAGTAGGCATTTGAGGATGGGTATGATGGTTCAGAGTCATCAGAAACATAGGTGTCTTCTATGAAAATAACAGAAAAACTATTTTATCAACCTAGAGCTTAGATTCCAACTGCAAATAACCTCCTACTTCAAGATGACTACTGGAGCTCCAACCATCATGTCTAATTCCAAGCAGTAGGGAGGAAAGGGAGCAGAAGACAAAAAGATAGCCTTCAGTTGAGTTAACCCCCTTTAGTCAGCTTCCAAGCGCCCCTACAAATACTTCTGCTTATCTTTCTTTGGTCAGAACATAATCATGTGAATATATTT
>NW_007005582.1:0-931 GCF_000164805.1 Carlito syrichta
AGAAGAACTAGGAAGGAGCTGATATCTGAGATAACAGTACCAAAGAATACTGTGAATGAAATAAATAACAAATTGATAAGCATGGAAAGCAGAATTACCCAAGCAGAAGAAAGAATCTCAGAGCTTGAGGACCAAAATATAGAAATAACCCAAACTCTTAAAAACACAGAAAATAAGCTAAAAAAGACAAAACAAAACCTTCAAGAGATGAGTGACTACCTCAAGAGGCCTAACCTAAGAATAATCGGACTCCCTGAGGCAGAAAGAGAAACAGAGACCACATTGGAACAAACTTTCCACGAGATCATTCAAGAAAATTTCCCTTATCTAATCAGTGATACAAAAATTCAAACACAAGAGATTCAGAGAACCCCCGCAAGACAACAAATGAGAAGACCAACTCCTAGACACATAATAATTCGCCTAAATAAAGTAGGCACAAAAGAAAAAATCCTAAAGGCAGCAAGAGAAAAAGGCCAGATCACCCACCATGGAAGACCAATCAGAATAGCAGCAGATTTATCTGCAGAAACCCTGCAGGCTAGGAGAGCTTGGAGCCCTATCTTCAAAGTCCTAAAGGATAAACAATTTCAACCAAGAATAACCTACCCAGCCAAGCTAAGCTTCATCAGTGAGGGAGAATTAAAATCTTTCCCAGATATCCAATCCCTAAGAACTTATGCAGCCACAAAACCATCTCTACATGAAACACTTAAGAAAGTACTAAACACAGAAGAAAAGGAAAAAAGAACAACGTTCTTCACAAGAGTACAGGGAAAAGAATAAAATATACACGAACCAACCCCAAAAGCAAAAGAAAGACAAAAAAAAAAAAAAAAGAAAAAGAAAAAAGAAAAACCAAGTGGAAGAACAATACTCAATAAGAACTCCATGATAGGGATGACCTCTCACATTTCAATAATTAGTCTGA
>NW_007005583.1:0-713 GCF_000164805.1 Carlito syrichta
CTTAGCCTGCCTCCACCCCTAGCCATCGTCATGGCAACTGTGCTTTTTCTTGTCCATAAGTGTGACAACAACTATTTGATTAATTGACTTAGATCAAATTTTCTGTCAGAAAGTTTAGAAATATATATATATATATATATATACACACATACACAGTTCAGTTACCCACATATAACACTATGTGAACCTGTGCTTACTACTTCACTTCCTTCTGCTTGTAATTTGCCCTCTAATGTGCCTGTGTATGGTAATAATGAAACTCACTCATGGGCCTGTTGGAGAGTGAAGCCTAGGCACTTTCACTTACTCTTGAATTTCAATCTTGCACTATGAATTTCTGCTTAGAGGCATCGACTTCAGTGTCCGGCAGACTTCAATGGTAAAGTAAGCATTGGGTTTATCGTTCACTGCAGTTAACGTTTTCTGTCTCTCACTATTTAGCATTTCACAAGGGACTCTGGAGTACAGTGTCTGTGACAGGCTTTGAAGATTTAAAGTTTAAAGCTTGTGAGACACTGAGACTAGCGCCTCTCTATTTTCTTCTTCTGACTAATCTATGTTCTATCATTTTATTATAGGTATTTGGAGACATAGAAGAGTATAATTTTTAGCATGCAACATTTATGGCTGGTATAAGTTTTGTGCTTGGGAATTATCCTCCCGATATGCTTGTGTATGGCATATAGAGACCCAGTCACAGGTGTATCGGGGGA
>NW_007005584.1:0-724 GCF_000164805.1 Carlito syrichta
CACAGTAATTTTCTCCTGCCCTCAGACATTGAAGCTACTAGTTCTTGGGCCTTTGGACATTGAGACATGCACCAACACCTCACCCTTGCCCCCTTGTAAGTGCCTCAGGCCTTCAATCTCTGAATAAGAATTGCACCATTAGCTGCTTAGGTTCTCAGGCCTTCAGACTCATACTGAGTTGCACCACTGGCTTTCCTGGTTCTCCACCTGGTTTATATCATGGGACTTCTCAGCCTCCATAATGCCATGAGTCATTCTTGTAATAAATCCTCTAATATATATCTACATATGTCCTATTGGTACTGTTTCTCTGGAGAACCCTCACTCATTCTGATTTAGTACCAAGAGTGACTCTAGAACAGAATTTTTTTTTTGAGTTGAAGTCTCACTCTGTCACCCAGACTGGAGTGCAGTGGCACACTCCCAGCCACCACAGCCTCCACCTGCTGGGCTCCAACGATCCTTCTGCCTCAGTCTTCACACTAGCTGGAACTACAGGCATGTGCTACCACGTCTGGCTAATTTTTTGATTTATTGTAGAGATGAGGTATCGCCAAGTTGCCCAGACAGGCCTCAAACCCATGGGCTCAGCTTTCAAAGCACCGGATTGCAGACTGAGCCATCTCAGCCTCCCAAAGCATGGTATTACAAGCTGAGCCACCGAGCCGGCTAGAACAGATTTTAAGGATGAGTTTTTTCTGAATTGGACATGGAGTTTCTGGAA
>NW_007005585.1:0-566 GCF_000164805.1 Carlito syrichta
TTTTCATCCTAAGCTGATTGACTTATGCCAAGTTAAACAATTCTATAGAAGCCTAAGTATTTACTTTACAAACAAAAGTAGCCCATCCCAGAATGTTTGGAATGTGGCCCAGTCCAAAGTTCACAGTGGGCTACCTGCAAGTAACCCAGCCGCATTCTTTCAACAAAATGGCTGTCTTCTAAAACTATATTCTACAATTTACACCTTCAATAAATCCTAAGATCATGACCCAGAAGCCTGTGACCAATACTAAGGCTCTTAGATGTGACACGAGTTTGAATTATAAGTTGTGTGAAAGCCAAAACTGCAGTTTGTGGAAGAATGGGAGCAATAAGCTTCTAAAGTTAGCTTGTGTTCATCCCGGCCTCAGAGTTTTATGTTTTGAGCTCACAGGAGCTTAATCTGGTTAGTGCTGAGTAGAAAGGGGGAAGAAATGGGGTCAATAGCTCCTGAACGCATCCTAGTGGTCTCAGGGTCAACAGCCCTTTCCTGATCCCTAATGCTCAGTGGGCCCTCTGTGGCTGGCTCCCAACATCTCCCCCTTTTTTTATTTTTTAGATGAAACC
>NW_007005586.1:0-2751 GCF_000164805.1 Carlito syrichta
GGCAGCAGGTGGAGTTTGAGTAAACCAGAAACTAAGGAAGCAGATCCAGCCCACAGATGTGTTGTATTTGGCTCACTCGGGTCTTTGAAACAACTTTTATGTCTTACCAATATTTAAAAACAGGAGGATTCTATGTAAGACGCTGATGGACAGTTTGTCGTAAAGATATGGCATTGGCCACCTGCAAACAAGAGCTGAGAAGTAACATCTACTCTATTAGAGCTCTGCCATCGAGTTTGCCACAGGCTCCACTACTCCCTGTTATCTCCCTGACAGGGAAGTTGAATATTAGTTGCCACTTATGGTGCTTGCACTGCTGCTTTTGTTATAGTCAGCAGGAAGGTGGGAAATCTCTTATAACCGTCCCTCCCTGTAAAGAGAGAGGACAAAGAATACATGTTGTAAGGAAAATAGGAGGAAACTTGCTTGTGAATATATTACCTGTGCAATAAGTGCTCCCCTAAATCAGCGAGGTGTCTTCACTCATGATGCCATACAGTTGACAGGTGATGGCATCTGAATCTGCCCTGTCTCTCCTGACACCAAAACCCCACCCAACTCCCAAAGGCTGTTTCTCATTTGCTGTGTAGCAAGTGCAGCCCCTTGCATCACCTCACCTGAATCGTGCCAGTTGTGAGACAGGCAGGCACAGCAGGGACTCTCGGTTGCAGACCGTTTTACTTAAGCCTCGAGGAAATCTAGGCATGCGTAGACAGTCATAACCCGGGGACCAGGAGGGTGGGGAGCGGATCAGTTTCCCCCTGGAAAGTCACCTGTCAGTTCAGATGGTTGTAGACACAGGCCCAGGGCTCTGGCCCTCAAGGGGGTCCAGCTGGTCTGCTCAGAAGCCAGTGGGAGCTCCAGGCACAGCTTTAACTACCCAGCGTGTGATTTCCTCTGAGCCGGTGGGAGGCTGCAGAAGCCAGCAGCCCCGAGGGGCCTGAGACAGGTGGGGAGCTCATCAGGACTCTTGCAGAGAAGGAATCTGGAATTCCCAGGTGGGGGCTGCTGCTGTGGGCTCTGGGAGCCATCGAGGGCCTCGGAGCCCCTGGGCGTGATGAGATCAGATGGAATTGGACAGTATGAAGTTTGTCATCTGTGGACGGCGGTCCTTGACAGGGCCCTTGCATGGTCTGTGTGGCTCCCGTAAGAGCGTGGCAAGATAGTGCCATGGAGGTGAGCGGAGGTCATTCTGAGGTGGTGGCTGTGAGGAGAGAGGGAAAAGTTAGGTGGTGGCTTTTCCAGGATCAGTGCTGACAGAGTCACACCGAGCAGTTCCGGACCCTGCAGTTCACGGCCAGCCTCCATGCACACGCCGGGCAGGTGAGCTCTCTGCCGGGAATGAAGTGTGCGGCCTGTGTTCCAGGCTCAGGGAGCGACCTCCGTTGCGGTGCACGCATGGGCCTGCCTGCCCTCATCATGGCTGCAGCCTCTTCTGGAGGTCGCGCCCTCGCCACACCACGGCCTTGCAGGTGAGAAGGCTGCCTCTCATCTCGGGAGCTCTTGGTTTTGTGGCAAGGAGAGCAGTAGACAGCTTGGCTGGAAGTCCGGGAACCCTCCGAAAGAAAGCCCATCCTCTCTTCCAGGTCTTTGAGAAGCTGCTGCTGCTCTGCCCAAAGGTAGAAGCAGAGCAAATACCCATGTCGCCCAACTCCTTTCTCAAGCTGCAGACAAACAGGCGGATGACTCGGCCCGGGAGCCTTTCCTGGGCTGTGCCTGGAACAGGGTGACCTCTGCCCGCCCTGCTCTTTAGGTGGGCCTCCTGGCTCCCCTCTTCACCTCTCCCAGGGGCCCCTTTTCCTCCCTGTAGCCTGGAACCATTTTCAAGCTAGCGACTACAATTCACTGTGTAAAAGGAAAAAGAGAACCAGCTTGGAGGTGTTAACTTTTTCAAATGCCCTTGCATTTTCAGACTGTAGCCCACGAAGCAGCAACCTCAGCACCCCGGGGAATTAGAAATGCTCGTCCCAGACCCTGCCCTGCCACGGGAGGCTGTGTTCCAGCAAGCCCCAGGCCGTAGATGCTCAGCCACGCTGGGGAACCCTGTTGGAAACGCTCTGACACAGGACTTACCTTTGATTCCGAGGGGATGCCTCTGCTGACAATGACTTGCACGTGAGCAGTCGTTGCAAAGTGGGGAACTCTGCAGGCCGAGGACCACCGACACGGACACTGTGTTCACTGAACCAAGAGGAACTGAGGGTTAAGCCGGGGGAACTCAGGGACGAGTGTCACAAGCCCGCGCTCTAGAGGAGGAGGGGGTGAGCAGGGTATCATGTTAGCCAGGGCCCAGAGAAAGGTGCTCCCTGCAGGTCCCAGACGGAGGTCATGGAGGAGGAATAGAGTTCTTCAGGCTAAAGGGGGCACTGGTGGGGCTTTCAAGCCAGGCAGTGGCAAGAGTGCGAGCCTCCAGTCCCCTGGAGAAGGTCTGCAGGGTGGGGCAGAGAGAGGGTGAGGGGGCTGCCCTGGAGGTGGACCCCTCTCCTCCCGGGGCTCCTTTATTGCACTGAAGAGCCTGGGGAAGGGTATGAGGTGCCGCTTATGCGTCTCCCGCCCCGGGCAGAGCATCAGCTCGCACAGCCCTTCCTTCGTGGGCAGCCTGTGGTCCTCCTGTTGGCAGCCCCTGGAGATAGGGCAGGACCGCCGCTCCCTTTCCATGGGTGGGGAAACCGAGACCTGGAGGGGGACGCAGCTTGCAGGAGTTGGGTCCCGACCCACTCCGAGCCCCGTTCCCGCCCCAGACGCCAGGCT
>NW_007005587.1:0-717 GCF_000164805.1 Carlito syrichta
GACACAAAAGGATTTATAGGGCCAGGTCCTCGATTACAACTATCAAGAGGACCAGAAAGTACCTGGGGATCTCTAATGGCAGATTTAGGGTACCCATGGAGCAAGTAGCTCTGAAAAATGTAGGGACTTAGAAGCCCAGAGTGCTGATTAAACCTTACGAAGAGGCAGTGTAGATTCTGGCGAATAGGACTTAGAACCGGATTTCCTTTTCGTTCTCAGCAAGATGCCCTGATTTTCCCTCGGGATGTGGATTCCAAACTCTGTATACAAATGGCAGATGCCCAGAAGTTTCCTAGGGACGTGGAATCCATGAATCCTGATTACCCTTGAAAGTACCTAATAAATATTTGGCAACCTCAAAACACCAGGCCTCATCTGAATTGAAGGACAAACGGAAGTTTTAGGATTACAAGGTACATCTTAAGACGAGAGTTTCCTGCAAATATGGTGATAAGATTCTTAAGGTCCTGGAATCTGCCCTTTGTTGTCCCAAGAAACCCAACGGACTTGTAGGTCCACATCTCAGTTACAACTCTCACGAAAAGCAGACGGTTGCTGAGGATCTATAATGACAAAATTGTTAAATCCAAGAGGCCTGTAGCACTAAATAATGTGGGGAATTAGAAGCCTAGATTCCAGATTAGCCCTTATAATGTGGTCATGCAGACTTCTTGGATTGGCGACCCATGTAACCCAGATTCTCTCTGATCTCAGTAA
>NW_007005588.1:0-980 GCF_000164805.1 Carlito syrichta
TTTTAGGTATATATGAAAGTAGAATGAATGATATTAAAGGACTATTTATGGTAGTTGGTTCATAGTAGCCAAAAATTGGATCAATACTAGTGTGCATCAACAATGACAACACCACCATAACTCATTTTAGTAAACTACAATAGAAGACAAATCTCTGCATCTGATAAATGATAGCTATCAAAATATGCAGGAAGTCTCATATTTAAGAGTGAAACATTATACTGTGATTATCAGATCGTATAAAGTACTTTGAATTTACGTACTAAATTCAAGTAAAAAAGATAAGAGCTATCCTTAACATTGCTTCTGCAATATTTTTCTGAAAGTTCTACATAACCCAGTAAGACTAGCAAAAGTAATAAAGGTAAAAAATTTGGGAAAAAAGAATTTACTTTGTCATTATTTGTTGACTATATGATTCCCCACTTTTAAAAGCACCTACCAAAGTAAGAAAAGTTAAAAGAGATTTCTTTCTTTCTTTGTTTTTGAGTTGGAGTCTCACTCTGTCTTCCAGGCTGGAGTGCAGTGGCACACTCACGGCCACCCCAGCATCAACCTGTTGGACTCTGGTGATCCTCAGCTTCAGCCTTCCAAGTAGCTGGAATTATAGGCACATGTTACCACATCAAGTTAATTTTTGATCTATTGTAGAGATAATTTCTCACCAAGTTGCCCAAGCTGGTCTTGACTCCTGCGGGCTCAGGCAATCCACTCACCTCAGCCTCCCAAAGTGCTGGGATTACAGGCTGAGCCACAAAGCCTGGCCAAAAAGTGATTTCAATAAAATATATCAATTTAATTACAGTATCAACAAATTATTAGAAAAATATGATTTCACAATATTACAGTCATGCATTACATTTTGGTCAGTGGGAGACCCCATATACAACAGTGGTTCCATAAGACTATAATGGAGCTCAAAAATTTCTTATTTCCTAGTGACTTTTGTTAACTGTCATAACACTGTAGAGTAACATTCA
>NW_007005589.1:0-783 GCF_000164805.1 Carlito syrichta
TCATTGTGTTAGAAGTCCTAGCTAGAGCAATTAGCAAGAGCAGGAAATCAGGTGTATCTAAATAGGAAAAGAAGAAGCTAAGTTATCCCTCTTGGGTGACAATATGATTCTATACCTCAGAAATCCAAGAGAATTTGTCAAAAACCTCCTTGCACTGCTAAATAACTTGGGTAAAATCTCAGGATACAAAGTAATTGTGCAAAAGACAGTCACATTATTATACACCAACAACAAGCAGGCAGAGAACCAAATAAAAAGCACAATCCTATTCACAATAGCTGCAAAAAAATGAAATATCTTGGCATCTTCCTAACCAGAGGAGTGAAAAACTACAAAACACTGCTGGAAGAAATCCAAGAAGACACAAACAACAACAAAAAAATATCCCATGCTCTTGGGTAGGAAGAATCAACATTGTTAAGATGTTTGTCCTACCAAAGGCAATCCACAGATTCAACGCAATACCCCTAAATTACCAACACCATTCTTCTTTGACCTGGAAATGATGATGCAGAAATTTAAACTTTACTAGACTTTAAACTTTACTATAAGGCTACAAAATCAAAACAGCCTGGTATTGGTACAAGAACAGACACATGGACCAATGGAACTACATAGAGATTCCAGAAGCAAAATCTCAATTTCTCAACCAACTCACCTTCGACAAAGCCTCCACCATCAACCACTGCAGAGAGGAGATCCTATTCAGTAAATGGTGCTGGGAAAACTGGCTGATCACATGCAGAAGATTCAACAGGACCCCTACTTATTAACCTACATAAA
>NW_007005590.1:0-805 GCF_000164805.1 Carlito syrichta
AAGAATACTGTGAATGAAATAAATAACAAACTGATAAGCATGGAAAGCAGAATTACCCAAGCAGAAGAAAGAATCTCAGAGCTTGAGGACCAAAATATAGAATTAACCCAAACTCTTAAAAACACAGAAAATAAGCTAAAAAAGACAGAACAAAACCTTCAAGAGATGAGTGAGTACCTCAAGAGGCCTAACCTAAGAATAATCGGACTCCCTGAGGCAGAAAGAGAAACAGAGACCACATTGGAACAAACTTTCCACGAGATCATTCAAGAAAATTTCCCTTATCTAATCAGTGATACAAAAATTCAAACACAAGAGATTCAGAGAGCCCCCGCAAGACAACAAATGAGAAGATCAACTCCTAGACACATAATAATTCGCCTAAATAAAGTAGGCACAAAAGAAAAAATCCTAAAGGCAGCAAGAGAAAAAGGCCAGATCACCCACCACGGAAGACCAATCAGAATAGCAGCAGACTTATCTGCAGAAACCCTGCAGGCTAGGAGAGCTTGGAACCCTATCTTCAAAGTCCTAAAGGATAAACAATTTCAACCAAGAATAACCTATCTAGCCAAGCTAAGCTTCATCAGTGAGGGAGAATTAAAATCCCAGATATCCAATCCCTAAGAACTTATGCAGCCACAAAACCATCTCTACATGAAACACTTAGAAGTACTAAACACAGAAGAAAAGGAAAAAGACAACGTTCTTCACAAGAGTACAGGGAAAAGATAAAATATACACGACCAACCCCAAAGCAAAGAAAGACAAAAAAAAAAAAGAAAAGAAAAAGAAAAACCCAGTG
>NW_007005591.1:0-730 GCF_000164805.1 Carlito syrichta
AAATTTTTTCTTTCGGTGCCTTCTTTTGGGGCCTCATGTGGCTGGTTCTTTCACACAACTCACCCCGCAACGTCCTCTGCCAGCAGGAAGTAGCCAGATTTATCAACTCCGCCCCTTTATCACTTAACCAAAGAGGTGGGAATGAAAGCCAGCCAGCCACAAGGAACCCGCCCCCTCCAAAGGCTAAGCCTAGATGTGGCCCCCACCTAAAATGGCACTCCCACCTAAGAAGGCGCCCGGACAAACTAACATGGAGGCTCGGACAAGGCCTTCCGGGTTCTTCTTCCACAACAAAGCCCACCATTCCCGCACCCACGAAAGCCCCTGCCAATCCCCAAATACCTTACCTGCCGACCAATAGGTAATCGACAGGTCGCTTTAAATTTCTATAAAACCTGCCACACCCCTGCCTCCATGCTGCAATCTGATTCTCAGGTTCTGTAGTCACCGTGCTCATCCCCATTAAATCTCTTGGCCTTAAAAGGTGTAGAGTCTCACTGCGCACCACCGTCTTTCAACACTTAAGAAAGTATTGAACACAGAAGAAAATGAAAAAAGAACAACAACGTTCTTCATGAGAATACAGGCAAAAGATTAAAAACACACATGAACCAACTCTAAAACCAAAAGAAAGACAACACACAGGAAGAAAAACAACTCTGTAAGACATTGTGATAGGGATCATTTCAATAATTAGTTTGAATGTGAATGGACTAATGCGCCACTGAAA
>NW_007005592.1:0-803 GCF_000164805.1 Carlito syrichta
CTCCTTTACTCTCTAATCAATTTCTTCCATTCCATCCCTCTCCATTCTATTTCACTAAATTACATTCCTCTCCTTTCCATTCCATTGCATTCCATTCCATTCCATTCCTCTATCTTCCATTCTCTTTATTCCTTTCCACTCCTTCCCTCTCCGTTCAATTCCAATCCATTCCACTCCTCTCCATTCTAATCCTCTTCCTTCCATTCCATTTCATTCTATTCCCCTCCATTCATATCCTTTCCATCCCATTCCATTCTTTTCTATTCCATTCCATTCCATTCCTCTCCATTTCTTTTCATTACATTTCATTCTGTTCCTTTCCTATACTTTCCTTTCCAATCCATTTCAATGCAATCCACTATATTACATTCCATTACATTCCTCACCATTCCATTCCATTCCAAACCTCTTGATATCATTGCATTAGAATCTATTCCATTCCTCTCCGTTCCATTCCATTTCTCTCTATTCCATTTCTCTCTATTCCATTTGTTTCCATTCCATCCGATTCAATTCCAATCCTTTCCATTCCTTTACTTTCCATTCCATTCATCTGCATTTCATTCCATTCCATTCCTGTCCCCATTGCATTCTATTCCCTTCCACTTTTCTCAATTCCCTTCCTTCCCATTACATTCCATATCGCTCCATTCCATTCCACTCCACTGCATTCCATTCCATGCCTTATCTCCCCATTACATTCGTTTCCATTCCATTCCTCTAAATTACATTCCATTTTTTTTCAATTTCTTTCCATTTCTCACCGTAGATTCCTCTAAGTTTGATTCCATTCCACTCCATTC
>NW_007005593.1:0-811 GCF_000164805.1 Carlito syrichta
CCTTTGGACGGGGAGACACCTCTTATCAACAAGGGTGCCTGAATGAAGCATATTTGTATACCTAACCTTTAAGTGTCCCCCACAATATCATAATAAAAAATATTGATTAAAAAAAAATGAACCGGGCATAATAGCACGTGCCTGTAGTTCTGGCTACTTGGAAGGTTGAGGTGAAAGGGTCACCAGAACCCAGCGGATAGACGCTGGGGTGACTGTGAGTGTGCCACTGCACTCCAGCCTGGGCGACAGAGTGAGACTCCACATCAAAAAAAAAAAAAAAAGTTTGGTAGAATTCACCAGTGAAGCCATCTGGTCCTCAGCTTTTATTGTGATGAGTTTTTTTATTAGCAATTTAATCTCTTTATTGTTATAGAGCTATTCATGTTTTCTACTGCTTCTTGAATACATTTCAGTGGTTTGTGTCTTTCTAGGAACCTATCAGTTTCATCTAGATTATTTGTTTTTTTTGGTGCACAATTTATGAATTTTTTATTTACATACAACTTTTCATGAATAGACCATTTTGTCAAATGAAGCAAAACTACATTAAAGTTCACTTTAATGTAAGAAAAAAAATGATAAAACCCTGGCCAAAAATGAAGAAACGAACACAGGAAGACTCTGAAGTGTGGGAAGAAGAAAGCAGTCTGGCTAAGGACATCAGCCATCAGGATGGCACAATATATTCCAGATGAGACACTGGAGAAAACATGCACCCTGAACCACTAGCAAGTAGCTGAAACATGATGACAAAGCCCCAGAAAAGCTTTATTCTTCAGTCAAAGGACAGGGAATAGGTCGATTTAGCAGA
>NW_007005594.1:0-1042 GCF_000164805.1 Carlito syrichta
TCAGTGGGCAGCCTGCCCACCCAGATCACATCTCCTCTGGGCAATGCCAACTCTGGGCTCTAGCCTTTGTGCCTGCTCGCCAAGTCTGTCTGCTGGCAGAACCTCCTCCAACGCATGGCCAGGCAGCCCCGTGCACCCAACAACTCCCGGCTCACCAAACACCCTAGCCGTGTAGTGGTTGATTGTTCAATCCGAGAGACCACCAAGAGCCAATTCCGATGAAAGTTCAAGAGGGTCTTTATTTACAAGCTCGAGCCTGGACCTCTGTCGACAACCGACACAGCGGAGTACATACAGAGGTACTGATTTCTTTAAGCAGGTGGCTTTTATGCTTTTACACAAAGAGAGGAAGAGTTTGGGGGGCTTTCCAGTGTTTTACCATTTAATTGGGTAGTTCCTCTGGTGATCAGCTTAATTGTGGAGGATTGGCTAGCCTGACTCGGGCTGACCTTGGTCCACTAGCTGGGGAAGCTGCAGAGACATCTGGAAACATAGGTAACTACCCCCTGGCACTTGATTGGTTGTTGCTAAGGGGAAAGTGAGATAAGGGAAGAATAACTGGAGCTTTGTAGTTTTTCCCATAACTGGAACTTTAAACAGTTACAGTTTATGTTTTAAGACAGAAAACTAAAAACTAAAAATGGCTGTGCCATTGTCCACAAGTCAATTACATATTTATTGGGTTATAGCGTGCTTTTAACCTAAGTTTATAGTATACTCTATTATGGTCCTCTCAGCCAAGGCTCATTTTGATAATTTTAAATAACACCTCAGCAAAGAAAAATTACATGCAATAAAATTAGTACAAATTTAGAACTAAATTAAGACAAATCTAATAAAACATCAAAGCTTATCATAGCAGCTTAGGACATTCTTAAAGGAAAATCTATAGATCCAAAGACTCATATTAGAAAAGAAAAAAAATGTGCAAATTATTAGCAGTATTTCTTTCAAGAAATTAAAAGCCGGGCTCGGTGGCTCAGTCTGTAATCCTGCGCCTTTGGGAGGCTGAGTGAGTGAATGCCTGAGCCCGCGGTTCGAG
>NW_007005594.1:2596-3390 GCF_000164805.1 Carlito syrichta
CCAACCATACTGTAAAGTGAAGCCTGTGGTAGCTGTGAGTGTGCTACTGCACTCCAGCCTGGGCAACAGAATGAGACTTCCACTCAAAAAAACAAAAACTAGGAACTCATAAACTTTTTTTCTTTTTAGCAATGATGATACTGTGAACATTTTTGAGAAATAGTGACTGAAATTCATTGTGCTTTGATATCATGGTGGCCAAAGTGAAGAGCTTGATTTGGCAAGGAACAGAATGCTCAGACATTAGGGGTCTCATAGTGGTTGTTTCTCAATGCAAATCAATAATTTCTTCATTAAAATATATGTTCCAAATTTGTAGATTTTCTTTTTATTGTCACAATTTTCTTAAAGCTTGCATTAGCTTTGGGCCCTAACTTAAAAATTGAAAGATCAGATAATAGCAAATAATCACTATACTGTTATTACTAGCTCACCTTCAACTCTATCTTAAATTGAGGCACAAAAGGTTTACTTTCTTAAAATCAGGATGTATGGCACACATTGAGGAAAAAAGGAAGGGAGAAGGGAAGGACTGGTAGAAAGAGTGCATCTTAATGTTTGACTTGGGAATAATATCTCAGATTTGGGATGCCTTTGGCAATTCAACACCTTTGACTAATAGTTTGAGTTAATCAATCAGCAACCTGTATTCAGTATTCCTTTCATGTCTTGCTGTGTTTTACCTGAATGCTTTTCCTAATAGAATCGATTAGTTTGAAGGAAGCTACCAATGTTCATAGTTGAACCATCATTTTAGTACTCATTCCATAACAGCTAACTCAGTAGTATTTAAA
>NW_007005595.1:0-792 GCF_000164805.1 Carlito syrichta
CCATCCATCTATCCATCCATCAGCCCATCCATTTATCTATCTTTCCATCCATCCATCCATCCATCCATCCATCCATCCATCCATCCATCCATCCATCCATCCATCCATTTGTTCCAACCAAAAAAATGTAAGGCTGTTATTTCATGCAGTATTTTTGTTTTATTTTCTTTAATGCAAAAGTTTACTTTAGTTTCCTAATTTTTAAGAGAATACAAACTTCTCCAGAACTTCTCTTTCTCCTCTCATTTGTTTCTTCTTTCTTCCCTTCTATCCTTCAAATCCCTCGGATAAAAGTGGATTGCTGAAAAGAGAGGCTTGGACCGAGCAGAGGAAAACAATTCCAGCTCCAAATGCCCAGGGTTCTGGGCAGTCGGCTGACCTCCCTTTATGAGCATGGCCCAATGCCAATCCATGTCTCATTTGTGCTCCATGTTGAATCCAGTCATGTGGTTGTTGATCCTTGAACTTCTCCAAGCCATAACATCTTCAGTTACCTTTCCCCCACTTGTTCTCATGTTTGTTCATTTTGCTTATAACCTAAAGTGAACAAACTCCCAGTCTGTTGATTAAAAAACCTTGTGGTCCATTTAGTAAATTTGTGGCAAACGGGACGAGGGGGAGAGAGAAGGAAAGAAAGAACAGAGGAAGAGGGAAAGAGTGAGAGAGAAAGAGAGGAAGAGAGACGAGGGAGGGAGAGGGAAAGAGAGGGAGAAGGAGAGAGACTGAATGGAGAGATAGAAACAGAGAGAGAGAGAAAGACAAACACACAGAGAGAGGGAGAGACAGAGAGTG
>NW_007005596.1:0-602 GCF_000164805.1 Carlito syrichta
ACTAAGTCCAGAATGACAAAAATACAAACAAACAGACCTTCAACTGTGTGTGTGTGTGTGTGTGTGTGTGTGTGTGTAAGTGTGTGTGTATCTATCTAGAGTTTTAGGGAGCCAAATATTGGAAGCCTAGACACAGGAGTCCTGGTTCTCAAGGGCTTGAAAGGTAGGTCAGGGAGTATCATTTAATGAGGCCAACCCAAGTGATGGCAAAAAAAACCAAAAATAATAAGAAAGTTAAAATCCTCAGGGGCCAAAAAGTCATAAGAAAGAGGAGGGAGAGGAGGGTGTCCAGACACTTGTTGTCCAGGCCTAAGTGGAGCTGAAAACAGGAAATCTGTCTAGAATGAAAGGAAACTTGAGCAGAGGAGGGTTCCTGAATGCTGGACTGGGGAAAGTGTGAGAATGCAGGTCAGGTTTGGGGCGATGACTAGAGACTGGGTATTGTGGCTTTCAGAGGCAGGGCCAGTATATTTAACAGAGTTTGGCATCCAGTCTGGCATCTGAGTGGGCAGTGGTAGCACCACATGGCCGGATGAGGATCGCTGTGGAAGAGCTAAATCTTCAGCTTTGTCTTCTAAAACGGCCTCCACCAAACTTTTCAG
>NW_007005597.1:0-966 GCF_000164805.1 Carlito syrichta
CCGAACCCAGCCTCAATCCTTCTTCTAAAATGGACCATAAGTCCTGTTGTGGCTGCCCATGCCTGGAATCCCAGGTCTCTGGGAGGCTAAGTCGGGAGGATGGCTGGAGCCCCAGATATCACAGCCAACCCTGCTACAGAGAGACCCGATCTTCGCACCCATTCAAACAGGAGGTCTGGTATCAGGGTGCCCATCGTCCTGGCAAATCTGGAGGCTGAGGTGGGAGGATTGCTGGAGCCCACAATTACGAGACTGGTGGTGAACGATGGTAGTGTCCCCAGGCCGCAGCCTGGGCCACAGAGCCAGACCCTGGCTCCAAAAACATCAGAATCTTACACAGATACTCAACTGTGGGTAGTGTGTTCAAAGGGCAACTGTCTTTTGAGCCAGGAAAAATGAGATTGGTGGGAAGAAATGACACCGGGTGAGGGATGTGTTCCTAGCCTTTCTTATCGGAAAGTCCTTGTTGTTGAGTCAGAGGGTCGGCCTGCCTCGGGCATTTTTCTCACCTCGGAGAGGAGAGCTGGCAAGAACAATAATATGAAGTCTCGGGATCTCCCGCACAAAAGAGGGACACCCATTAGGGGAGTTGGGGCTAGAAGGTACCTAGCTTGGGAGACCCTCACATGTGGGGGAAGCATGGGGGTATGGACTAAGGGCAGATGCTTTCCAGGAGAATGGATTCCTTTCTTTCTATTTTTCTTTCTTTCTTTCCTTCCTTCCTTTCTTACTTTCTTCATTTCTTTCTTCTTTCTTTCTTTCTTTCTTTCTTTCTTTCTTTCTTTCTTTCTTTTCTTTCCTCTATAGGTTGCCCTGGCTGCACTCAAACCTCGCAACTCAGGACACCCTCTTGACCTGAGTCTCCCAATCTGCTGTGATCCCAGGCTTCCATTTGGTTCGACATCCTAGTCTTCTTGCCAGGTCTTGAGCTCTGGGTCGGAGGCGATCCACGTGCCAAAGCCTGCC
>NW_007005598.1:0-323 GCF_000164805.1 Carlito syrichta
GAGTTTCTGTTTGTTTATTATTGGGGTAAAGAACTGCGATTCTCTTTTGCACATTTATTTTATATCCTGAGACTTTAACAAAGGCCTTTATCAGTATAAGGAGGTTTTTGACAGATTTTCTTGGGTTTTCAAGGTACACAACCATGTCATCTGCAAAGAGAGATAATTTGACTTCCTCTTTTCCTATCTGGATACCCCTGATTGCCTTCTCTTCTCTGATACCTCTAGCCAGGACTTCCAATACTATATTGAACAGGAGGGGTGAGAGTGGGCATCCTTGTCTTGTTCCAGTTTTCAGGGGAAATGGTTCCAATTTTTTGTCC
>NW_007005599.1:0-735 GCF_000164805.1 Carlito syrichta
GGCAACCTCAAAACACCAGGCCCCATCCGAATTGAAGGACAAACGGAAGTTTTAGGATTACAAGGTACATCTTAAGACTAGAGTTTCCTGCAAATATGATCCTTAAGGTCCTGGAATCTGCCCTTTGTTGTCCCGAGAAACCCAACGAACTTGTAGGTCCACATCTCAGTTACAACTCTCACGAAAAGCAGACGGTTGTTGAGGATCTATAATGACAAAATTGTTAAATCCAAGAGGCCTGTAGCACTAAATAATGTGGGGAATTAGAAGCCTAGATTCCAGATTAGCCCTTATAATGTGGCCATGCAGACTTCTTGGATTGGCGACCCATGTAACCCAGATTCTCTTTGATCTCAGTAAGACTCCCGGATGTTACCTGGCGAAGTGTAAGTACAATCTCTTATATACCAATACTCATATGCCCAAAAGGTCAGAAGGGCCCTGGAATCCAAGATTGCTGGATCCCCTTTAAGAATACATCCTAAATATGTGGGAACTCCTAATCCCAAGTATGAATATCAATCTAAAATTCCAGCAATAGTTTCTGGATTAGGAGGTAAACATGAAGTTAGAAATTACACTAAAAATGGCGAGATGATTCCTTGGTTTCTGGAATCTGGCCTTACAGCCTCCTGAAAAAAAAAGCCAAGTAGTTGGCCAGATTCTCTGTGACAACTTAGAAGAGGAGCAGCAGGTTCCTGAGAATCGATAATGACAGATTTGTGGCACAGATGA
>NW_007005600.1:0-802 GCF_000164805.1 Carlito syrichta
CCCAGTTGACTTAACTAGCTAGCTATCCTGCTAGGCAGTGGGCTAGCCAGCTGACTTAACTAACTGAATTATCTAGCTAGCCAGCTTACTTAACTAGCTGACTTAACTAGCAAGCTACCTGCCTAGACAGCTGACTTAACTAGCTAATTTAATTAACGAGCTCCCTGGGTAGCTATCATATAGCTAGCTGATGTAACTAGCTGACTTAACCAACTAGCTATCTGACAAATCTAGCTGAATTAACTAGCTAGCTACCTAGCTGGCCAGCAAACTTAACCAGCTGAAATAACTAGCAAGCCAGCTGGCTACCCATCTGACATAACTAGCATTTTAATAGCTAGCCAGCTGGCTAGACAACTGACTTAACGAGGTGACTTAACTAGCTCACCAGCTGGTTAGCCAGCTGACTAAACTAGCTGAATAACTTGCTTGCCACCTGGCTAGCCAGCTGACTTAATTGCTTAGCTACCTAGCTAGCCAGCAGCCAAGCCAGCTGACTTAACTACTCAATTAACAAAGTAGCCAGCTTGTTGGCAAGCAGACGTTACTAGCTAACTACCTATCTAGACAGCTGGATAGCCTGGTGACTTAACTAGGTGACATAACAAGATAGCCTCATGGCTAGCCAGCTCACTTAACTAGCTACCTACCTACATAGCCCACTGGCTTGCCAGCTGAGTTAACTACCTAACTACCTACCTAACCTGCTGGCCAGCGAGCTGACTTAACTGCTTGACTCAAGCAGGTAGACAACTGGCTAGCCATCTGATTCAACTAGCTAGTTACCCTGCTTTGCAGATGG
>NW_007005601.1:0-4298 GCF_000164805.1 Carlito syrichta
CAGGTACTTCATCCTGCACTTCCTGGAATGAATTCTCTGGCAGCAGAAAGCAGCCTGGGGCTGACAGAGAAAGCGCAATTAAAACTGGAGCAAAGAACTCCTCAACAACACATATTGAATTTTCTTGCACTGCATCTGTCTCCAACATTAGCAGAACCTGCAGAGCTCAGCATGTACACTTAATCCTGCACTTCCTAGACTGAATTCTCTGGCAGCATAAAGCAGCCTGGGGCTGGGTCATAGAGCTCTGATGAAACCGGAGCAAAGAACTCCTTGAAGAATTGTATACAGTCTTCTTGCTGTGCATGTACAACCTCAACTTCAGCAGCACCCAAAAAGCTGGGCAGGTTGTCTTAATCATGCACTTGCTGACCTGACTGCTCTGGCAGAACAGAGTAGCCTGGGATTGCATCATAGAGACCTTTTGAAACTACATCAAAGAACTCTTCGTGGTTACATATTCAGTCTTCTTGCTCTACATCTCAGTCCCCAAAATCAACAGGACCCAAAAGCTGGGAAGGTGGTCTTCATCCCGCACTTCCTGGACTGCCCTCTCTGGCAGTATACAGTACTCTGGGGCCGGGTCAATGAGCATTGTTGAAACTGGAGCAAAGAACTCCTCAAGATCATATATTGAGTCTCCTTGCCCTGCATCTCTGTCCCCAACATCAGCAGCACCTGCAGTGCTGGCAAAGTGGTCTACATCCTGCAATTCCTGTAATGATTTCTCTGACAGCAAAGAGCACATTATGGCTGGGTCACAACATGCTGATGAAAACGCAGCAAGGAACTCCTCTAGGATATGAATCCTGCCTTCCTGGCCTGCATCTCCGGCCCCAACATCAGTAGCACCCGCACAGCTCGGCTGGTGATCTTCATCCTGCACTTCCTGGAGTGACTTCTCTAGCAGTATAAAGTTGCCTGAGACTGGATCCGAGAGTGCAGTTGAAAATGGAGCAAAGAAGTCCTACAGAAATGTATCCAGTCTTCTGACCCTGCATCTCCTTCCCACATTTAGCAGCACACACAGACCTGAGCAGGTGGTCTTCATCCTGTATTTCCTGTAGGGACTTACCTGGCATCTTGGATTTCCTGGGGCTGGGTCAGAGAACACAGATACAACTGTGTCAAAGATCTTCTCGAGGGAATATATCTCAGGTCCCAACATCAGCAACACCCACAAAGCTGGGCATGTGGTCTTCACCATGCAATTCTTGGATTGCTCTGACAACAGACAGCAGTTGGGACAGTGACAGAGAGTGCTGTAGAAACTGGAGGAAAGAACTCCTGGAGGAAAGATATCCAGTCTTCTTGCCAAGCATCTCCGTCCCCAACATCAGCAGGACTCGCTAGCTGGGCAGGTCGTCTTCAACCTGTACTTCCTGGACTGACATATCTGGCAGCAAAGGGCAACATTGGCCTGAGTCAGACAATGCTGTTGAACTGTAACAAAGAATTCCTCAAGGGGTTATATGCAGTCTTCTTGCTCGGCATCTCCATCCACAACATGAGCAGAACCCACAGGTGGTCTTCATCCTGCATTTCCTGGATTGACTTCTCCAGCATAGAGCAGCATGGGTCTGGGCCAGAGGGCGCCATTGAAATTGCAGCAAAGAAGTCTTAGAAAAAATGTAATGAGTCTTCTTGGACTCCATCTCCATCCCCAAAGTAAGCAGCACCACAGAGCTGGGCAGGTGGTCTTCAGCTTGCAATTCCTATCCTGAGTTCTCTGGAAGCTTAGAGGAGCCTATGCATGGTACAGAGAGCACTGCTAAAATTGTAGCAAAAAATTCCTCGAGGAAATATATGAAGTCTTCTTGCTTTGCATCTCCGTTGCAAAAATCAGCAGCACCCAACGAGTTGGGCTGGTAGTCTTCATCCTGCACTTCCTGGACTGAATTCTCTGGCAGCAGGAAACAGCCTGGGTTGACTCAGAAAGTGCAATTAAAACAGGAGCAACAAACTCCTCGACAAAATATATTGAGTCTTCTTGCCCTGCACCTCCGTCTCCAACATTAGCAAAACCTGCAGAGCTCTTCATGTGCACTTAATCCTGCACTTCCTAGACTGACTTCTCTGGCAGCAAAAATCAGCCTGGGACTAGGTCAGAGAGTGCTGTGGAAACTGGAGCAAAGGACTCCTTGAGAAAATGCACCCAGTCTTCTTGCCCTGCATCTAAAACCCCAACATCAGCAGAACCCTAGAGCTGGGCAGGTGGTCTTCATCATGCACTTTCTGGCCTGAGTGCTCTGCAAAAAAGGGAAACCTGGAATTTTATCACAGAGCTGATCTAAACTGCAGCAAGAAGTCCTTGAGGTATATATTCAGTCTGATTGCCCAGCATCTCGGTCCCCACATCAGCAGATCAACAGAGCTGGGAAGTTGGTCTTCAACCTGCACTTCCTGGATTACTTTCTGGCAGCAAAGAGTAGCCTGGGCCTGGGTCACTGAGCATTGTTTAGACTGGAGGAAAGAACTCCTGGAGATGATATATACAGTCTCCTTACTCTGCGTCTCCGTCCCCAACATAAGCAGCACCTGCAGAACTGGGAAAGTGGTTTTCATCCTGCACGTCCTGGAATGATTTCTCTGACAACATAGAGCACATTGGGGCTGGGTCAGAGCATGCTGTTGAAAATGAAGCAAGGAACTCCTCTAGGAAATTAATCCTGCCTTCCTGGCCTGCATCTTCATCCCCAACATCAGTAGCGCCTGCAGAGCTTGGCTGGTGGTCTTCATCCTGCACTTCCTGGGCTGACTTTTCTAGCAGCATAAAGCTGAGACTGGAAATGGAGCAATGAAGTCCTACGGAAATGTATCCAGTCTTCTTGCCCTGCATCTCCTTCCCACATTTAGCAGCAAACAAAGACCTGAGCAGGTGGTCTTCATCCTGCACTTCCTTTAGTGACTTACCTGGCAGCGTAGACTTCCTGGGTCTGGGTCAGAGAACGCAGATGCAACTGTTTCAAAGATCTCCCAGAGGGATTATATGCAGTGTCCTGGCTGTGCTTCTCCATCCCCAAATTCAGCTGCATCCACAGAACTAGGCAGGTTGTCTTCACCCCATATTTCCTGAACTGACTTCTCAGGCAGCAGAAAGCATCCTGGGTCTGTTTTAGAACACGCTGTTGGAACTGGGCCAAAGAACTCCTACAGGAATGTATCCAGTCTTCTTGCCCTGCATCTCCTTCCCTTATATGAGCAACACACAGACCTGAGCAGGTGGCCTTCATCCTGTACATCCTTCAGTGAGTTACATACCTGGAAGCATAGATTAGCCTGGGGCTGGGTTCGGAGTGCTGATGCAACTGTAGCAAAGATCTCCTCTAGGGAATATATGCAGTCTTATGGCCCTTCATCTCCATCCCCAACATCAGCAGCACCCACAGAGCTGGGCATATGGTCTTCACCATGCAATTCTTGGACTGCTCTGACAGCAGAAAGCAGTTGGGACAGTGACAGAGAGTGCTGTAGAAACTGGAGGAAAGAACTCCTGGAGGAAAGATATCCAGTCTTCTTGCCAAGCATCTCTGTCCCCAACATCAGCAGCACTAGGTAGCTGGGCAGGTAGTCTTCAAATCTGCCCCTCCTGGACTTACATCTCTGGCAGCATAGAGCAACATTGGCTTGGGTCAGACAGTGCTGTTCAACAGTAACAAAGAATGCCTCAAGGGGTTATATGTAGCCTTCTTGCTCTGCATCTCCGTCCACAACATGAGCAGGACCCACAGGTGGTCTTCATCCTGCACTTCCTGGACTGACTTCTCTGCCAGCATAGAGCAGTGTGGGGCTGGGCCAGAGGGCGCTTTTGAAACTGCAGCACAGAACTCCTAGAAAAAGTGTAACGAGTCTTCTTGGACTGCATCTCCATCCCCAACATCAGCAGCTCCCACAGAGCTCAGCAGGTGGTCTTCAGCTTGCAATTTCTATCCTGAGTTCTCTGGCAGCTTAGAGCAGCTTATGCCTGGCAGACAGAATGCTGTTGAAATTGTAGCAAAATATTCCTCGAGGTAATATATACAGTCTTCTTGCTTGGCATCTCCATCAGGAAAATCAGCAGCACACGCCGGGCTGGGCAGGTAGTCTTCATCCTGCACTTCCTGGACTGAATTCTCTGACAGCAGAAAGCACCCTGGGGCTGACTCAGAAAGTGAAATGAAAACTGGAACAACAAACTCCTCGACAAAATTTATCGAGTCTTCTTGCCCTGCATCTCTGTCTCCAACATTAGCAGAACCTGCAGAGCTTGGCATGTGGACTTAATCCTGCACTTTCTAGACTGAATTCTCTGGCAGTAT
>NW_007005601.1:4759-9584 GCF_000164805.1 Carlito syrichta
CTGATTTCTCTGACAGCATAGAGCACCTTGTGGCTGGGTTAGAGCACGTTGTTGAAACTGCAGCAAGAAACTCCTCTAGGAAATGAATCCTGTCTTCCTGCTCTGCATCTGCATCCCCAACATCAGTAGCACCCACAGAACTTGGCTGGAGGTCTGCATCCTGCACTTCCTGGACTGACTTCTCTAGCAGCAGATAGCAGCCTGGGCTGGATCAGAGAGCACTATTGAAACTGGAGCAAAGAACTCCTACAGAAATATTTCCAGTCTTCTTGCCCTGCATCTCCTTCTCCCATCCAGCAGCACACACAGATATGAGAAGGTGGTCTTCATCCTGAACTTCCTGTAGTGACACCTGGTAGCAGAGATTATCCTGGGCCTTCGTAGGGAGCACTGATGCAACTGTGTCAAAGATCTCCATGAGGGAATATATGCAGTCTTCTGACTCTGCATCTCCGTCCCAAACATCAGCCACATCCACAGAGCTGGGCAGGTTGTCTTCATCCTGTACTTCTTGAACTGACTTCTCAGGCAGTAGCATCCTGGGTCTGGTTCAGAGCACCCTGTTGAAACTGGACCCAAGAACTCCTACAGAAATGTATCCAGTCTTCTTGTCCTGCATCTCCTTCCCCCATATGGCAGCACACACAGACCTGAGCAGGTGGTCTTCATCCTGCATTTCCTGTAGTGACTTACCTGGCAGCAGACATTATCCTGCGGCTCAGTGAAGGAGCACTGATGCAACTGTGGCAAAGATCTCCTCGAGGGAATATCTGCAGTCTTCTGGCTCTGCATCTCTGTCACCAACATCAGCAGACCCACAGAGCTGGGCAGGCTGTCTTCATCCTGCACTTCCTGGACTGACCTCTCTGACAGCATAGAGCAGCCTGGGGCCGGGTCACTGAGCACTTTTGAAACGGTAGTAAAGGACTCCTCGAGGAAATACGTGCAATCTTCTTGTTCTGCATTTCTGTGCCCAGCCTCAGCAGCACTCTCAAAGCTGGACAGGTGGTGTTCATCCTGCACTTCCTGTACTGACTTCTCTGGCAGCATAGAGCAGCGTGGACTGGGTCAGAAGGTGCTGTTGAAAGTGCAGGAAAGACCTCCTCGAGTGAATCTATGCATTCTTCTTGCTCTGCCTCTCCGTCCTCAACATCAGCAGCACCTGCAGAGCTGGGCAGGTTGTCTTCATCCTGCACTTCCTGGACTGACATCTCTGGCAGCAGAAAGCAGCCTGGGGCTGGGTCAGAGAGCGCTGTTGTTACTAGACCAAAGAATTCCTCGAGGAAATGTGCCCTGTCTTCTTGCCCTGCATTTCCATCGTCAACATTTGCAGCATTCACAGAGCTGGGCAGGTGGTCTTCACCCTGCCTTTCTGAATGACTTGTCTGGCAGCATAGAGCAGCCTGGGCCTGGGTCAGAGAGCTCTCTGGAAACTGTAGCACAGAACTCCTCTACAGAATATAAGGAGTTTCTTGCTCTGCATCTCCATCCCCAACATCAGTAGCACCCATAGACTTGGACAGGTGGTCTTCAACCTTCACTTCTTGGACTTACCTCTCAGGCGGCATAGAGCAGCCTGGGGCTGGGTCAGAGGGTGCTCTTGAAACTGTAACAAACAACTTTCAACTCTCTATCTCCAGGTCTACCACAGAGCTACAGTAGAGTCACCAATGAATACTTGCTTAATGAAATATGCTAGAACCTGATGAAAACCTTTTCCCTTTTCCCCACCGATGACTTTCCTGGATTGTGAAACGCCTTAAATAAGACTGCATTTCCAGAAATTAAGACTAGTGGAGGTCCAGCAGAAATCCAGAGTCAGTCAGAATTGGGTTAATCATTACTCTTGCTATTTGATACCTTAGTTGTTTAGAATGGAGCCAGAATGGTTGTTTTCTGATATTTTTAAGCAGCATGATAAAGTACAAGCAAATTTAAATTTTCAATTATTACTGAGCTGCCATGAGCTCTTCTTTTCCTTGTTCCTCTAGATACGAGAAGATGGATGCCAAGTCCAACCTCTCAGGGGAAAGCAGGAATCTTGAAAATGACTATCCCAAATCTAAATTAATCAAACACAACACACAAAGACAGGCTAAACATTTCGACAAACTAAAATCAGCAAGTGCAGTGTTCTAACACACATCAGGGAGGCAATAACCTCCAAAGGCGTCAGAGTAGCTGGAGAGAAGGATACAGAGAAGAGGCCAGTGTGGGTTACCTGGTCTCTCACTCCCTCCCGGGTAGTTATCCCCGACACTCAGACTTCACAAAGAAACTTCAGGACTCAGCATGTGAAGTCATAAAGGGTATTTACTTCCACAGCCTATTCCTTGGGACACAGAAAATTTTGCATAATGTCTGGCCTAACACATTGTCCCTAACACTTGTCAATTCTTCTTCTTCAGTAGAGCCCATGAGCAAACACACAAGAGCAGAGGCAGACTGACAAGAACAAATTTTGTATCTACATCATCTGGGAAAGATAAGGGTCTATCAAGACCAACGGAAAAAAGAGCACCTGTCAATTGCAGTGGAGATCCTGCCAGTTCCAAGACTGGAGAGAACTGATCCAGAGCTTGAGTCAGTCAGGTGAAAGTCAAGTCACGGTGGAGCATCTCAAATACAATATACTTCTGTCTGAGTTTGTTTGCCCCACACTGTCCAAAATAGCTTAAATTGAGCTGAAAGGGACTGAGCTTTTTCCTCCTGGAGCAATGTCCATTCATGGGGATGGTACATAGAGGGAGAGTTGCTCCTTCTTTGTTGAGATACATACTAGGGATAAGAAATGGGTTAGTGGCTCCTACGAAGGACATCCCAGTGGCTGCTTTTATTCGCAGGTCACAGGCACGCTTGCTCTGAATACGAGCCTTGAAACATAAGTGTTTCGTGGACAATGCTGGTTACTTTAATGTCAAGGGAGCACCCTGGCTGGGTGGTTCATTGGTGTTTTTACTTAAAGGGAGATTATATGTCTCCCTACAAATGTATGTTGCTGTCCCTCGTTGTGCCTCTTGTGTTTATCCAGGTGGGCCACAGGTGATCTTTGTGTGTGGTTGGGTATCCATAAGCACATTTAGTCACAACAGACACACTGTTGTTCTCTGTCACACCATATGTGTATTGTCCAGGTTGGCCCCAGGTGCTTTGCTGGTAGGTTGGCTCCCGGGAGCCTCATCCAAGGCATGGTGGTGGTCCCTGCAGATGCACTATCTGAGCTTTGTCCAGGTGAGCCCCAGATGCTCTAACAGATGTGTTTTCCACACACAGACATGGTGCCCTGATGAAAAGCAGGAGCATGGAGACCTCCAACCATGGATTTAGAGTCATTCCTTCTTTATAGTCATCTGTCTTCTGGGAAGGTGGACCCCATATGCCTGAAATCTCAGTGGCACCAGAAGCATATGCAAATACAGAGATGTTTAAGGTCCCTCCTGGTGTAGTAGCAGGCTATGACCAGCTGTACCCCGGGATAACTGATCTAATGGAGGAACAGAAGGGGTTCTGGGTATCCCGCTCATTCCTGCTCCATGATTGAGTGCTCATGATGGGACCAGGGCAGGCACCCCAAATCCAATGCTGCCACCATCTGTACAAGCGCCAGGTCCCATGATCACCAGTGGGCCTGTAGTGGTGCTGGCAACCAGAGAGGTACTACCCCAAGTGCCTGGCACAAGTTACACCTCTCAAGCTAGAAGTTTTGGCCTCAGCAATGGAAAAAGCACTTAGTTTTTGCTAAAGGTTGGGTGGACATTGATAGGCATGCCAAGTGCAGAATATGGTGATGTCAAAACTGCCAAACCTCATTGCAGGATGCTGCACCTGGGTGACTGGGCTGCAGGAGATAATAGGCCTTTGCTTTGGCTGAATTTGCTGGGTTTGGCAAAATGAAAGAGCTGCTAGGCTGCTGCTGTCCATTGGGTGCCCCAAATGTGGGCTAAGAAGTGACTTGTGGAGTCAAAGGATAAATGGAAGTTGCAGTTGGTCCTCTGAGTGACTGTGCAGGTAACCTGGTGGAGCCTAATGCTAAGGCAATGCTGCCACTGGATTGTGTGCTCCCAAGACCAGGAAGCCCCACAGGGGATGGCATGTTGTTCTTCCCAGACGCAGGGAGGTTGGAGGATAACAGCCTTGGAGGAAGGGACGGTCTCCTTTCGAGTCAAAGGGAGGCTTGGGTGATGATGTTGCCGAGGTGCTTCTCACTAGAGTGGAGGCCACTGGAGGAGCCATAGTGGGAAGACTCCTAAAACAGGGGCACTGGGGAAACAGGATCCCTGCAGTTGCCCAGTAGGTGATCTTAATCTGGGCCAAGGGTTGGGATTTTGACCAAGGGGAATCTAAAATTGAGGCGGGGATTCAATTTGGGAAATAAATGTAGGTGGATAGATGTCCACTGATACCTTAGCAGGTCACCTCTTTTCCACACTGCCATGAATATGAGCAAATAGGGAAAGAGCTCACTTGGGGCCAGGGGGAAATGTGAAAATGACAGTCTTAGATGCGGGAGTAGTGTCTTTGTCAGTGATCTCAGAGTCTGAAGTGTGGCTGGGATGGTGGAAAGGGCTGCCTTGAAATGAACTAACTTGCAACAGGTCTTGGTTGGAGGGACTGGAAGAAGGGTAGGGAAGGAAAGAGTAGGAAGAACATCTATACACTTGGATATTGAGGACTCCCTTCTCCTGGAAGGGGGCTTGAAGGAGAGGGTGTGAACTTAGGAGCACCAGACAGTATAGAGGATTTGGCAGCCAAGTGGGCATAGTCAGGAATGGTAGGAGGAGATGAGACCTGAAAAGAGTAAGTGTCTGTGGCAGGGAGTCTGCAG
>NW_007005602.1:0-1335 GCF_000164805.1 Carlito syrichta
ATTCTATGTCTTTTCAGTGGTGCATTTAGTCCGTTCACATTTAGGCTAATAATTGAAATGCAAGATCCCTGTCATAAAATTGAAATGCAAGATCCCTGTCATAAGGGTCTTACAGGTTGCTCCTGTTTGTTTGTTGTCTTTCTTTGGGTTTTGGAGTTGGTTCATGTGTGTTTTTAATCTTTTGCCTATACTCTTGTGAAGAATGATGTTGTTCTTTTTTCTTTTTCTTCTGTGTTCAGTACTTTCTTAAGTGTTTTTTGTAGAGGTGGTCTGGTGGCAGCGTAGGTTCTTAGGGATTGTATGTCTGGAAAAGATTTCAATTCTCCCTCACTAATGAAGCTTAGTTTTGCGTGGTAGGTTATTCTTGGTTGAAATTGTTTCTCTTTTAGAACTTTGAAGATAGGGCTCCAGGCTCTCCTGGCCTGAAGGGTGTCTGTGGATAAATCTGCTGCTATTCTAATTGGTTTTCCTTGGTAGGTAGTCTGGCCATTTTCTTTTGCTGCCTTTAGAATTTTTCCTTTCATAGCTACTTTGTTTAGGTGAATTATTATGTGTCTGGGAGTTGGTCTTCTCACTTGTTATCTTGCAGGGGTTCTCTGAATCTCTTGTGTTTGAATTTTTTCATCCTTAATGAGCTGAGGGAAGTTTTCTTGAACTATTTCATGAAATGTTTGTTCCAGTGTGGCTTCTGTTTCTCTTTCTACCTCAGGAAGCCCAATTACTCTTAGGTTTGGTCTCTTGAAGTGATCATTCATCTCTTGCAGGTTTTGTTCTGTCTTTTTGAGCTTCTTTTCTATGCTTTTGACAGTTTGGGTTAGTTCTGTGTTTTGGTCTTCTAGCTCTGAGATTCTTTCTTCTGCTTGGCTGATTTGCTTTCCATGCTTATTAGTCTGTTGTTCATTTCCATCACAGTATTCTTTACTGCTGTCATTTCTGACATCAGCTCCTTCCTGTTTTCCTCTTGTCTCTCCTCAATTTTTTAAATTATCTCCATTAATGTCTTGATGTCTGGGTTTGTTGCATGTAACCAGTCATTCTGGGGACTCTTCATTGTTTGTGATCCAGAATCTGTTTTCTCAGTGTCTGATTTCCCAGGGGTCTGTGTGAGACCTATATTCTTTTTTTGGTTTTTCTTCATTTGTGCAGTTTTCCCCTTCCCTACTTTTTCCTTCCCTCCATGTCACCGTCTTCTTTAATTCTGTTATTCAGAGGTAAAGGGATTTGTTTTACTTCTGTTTGTTCAATATCCTATTCTTTATGTATGTCCTCTTACTTTGTTCAATTCTGAGTTGCACTGTAGGTGGAGGCGGTCCTTTTTGCAGTTTGAGATTACTT
>NW_007005602.1:1420-36553 GCF_000164805.1 Carlito syrichta
AGTTGGGCTGTAGGTTTACTCCCTGAAATAAAATGTGGTTAGCAGAGGGGAGAGAATGGATCAGATAGTGGGTTGAAGAGGCGAGTGGAGAGATAGACGAGTAAGGGGGGAAACAAACGAGTGTGCCAACAAATAGAGAGAGAGGCCTATACTGAAACAGATAAAAACAACAGACCACAGCTACAGACAAGCCAACTCTCATACAAAAAATAAGAAATAAAAATAAAACATATAGTGATGCTAACATACAAACTAACCAACCACCTTGTTAGTGCTGCTCCTCTATACAAAGATATGGTTTACAGAGAGAAGAAAAGAGAAGAAAAGGAAAAGGAAAAAAGAAAAAAGGGAACAATACAGTAGGAATAGAATTAAGTCATTAAACTAATAGAATCAATGAAGCATACTCTGAGACATTTCGTTTAAGTCCAATGTCCTTTCAGGTCTGATTTCTAGTTTTCTTTTCAAGCTGGCAAATTAGTCTGCAGTTAGGGTCAGTTGCCCCTGATATGCTGTGAAGGACAGTTCAGATTAACCTCCGTTCAGCACTCTGGTCTATGTCTTTATCAAGCTTGTTTCTCCCGTTTCGGTGTTGTTACCTTGAATCGCCAGCAGGTGGTGCTATCTCAGCTACTCGCCCAAGGGGGGGTGGGGCCAGACAGGAACAAGATGGCTGCCTGCCTCTGAGCAGGCAACAGGAGCCTTACACCGGGCGGGCAGGACAGTCTTGGTCGCAGGAGAGGTGGCAGTGATCCCAGCAGATCTTCCCTGAAGGAGTTTGGTGTGGATCGCCTCAGGCCCGGTTGGTGTGATGTGCTACCCGTTACAGAGGCTGCGGCAGCGGTGGCGTGGGGAGGGGCTGCAGCGGCAGCGGCACTGTTTGTGCCACAGTAACTGTCCAGACCATTGCGATATCCCAGCGGTGGCAACGGCCGAGCTCTGTATGAAGAGCAGGTTGCGATGTTGGGGTCCCCAGCTCCCCAGGGCGAGAGTCAGAGACCCACTGCAGATCTCCTTTGCAGAGGGCTTCAGAGACCTGGTTGCCCCGTCGTCATCTTGCCGCTTCTCCCCAGACCTGTCAGTCTTGTGAATTTAAAAAGTTAACCCCTCACTATTCTGCTGCCTGTTGACAGAGCAATTTTATAAGCCGTAAGAACTATAGAGCTAATGTCTGAGGCATAAGATCCCACTCTCTTGACCACTATGCCTTTAGGTTAGATAACTTTGAAATGACTAAGGGTATGGCAAAATCAATATATATTAACATACATTTCTTGGTACTTATTCTTCATAGACATGTGGTGCCATTATCCAACATTTGGTAAATATTATTAAGCTATATTATGAGTAAACAATTGTTTCAAGCATCTGAGATAAAGCAATAAACAAAAGAAACAAAGGATCTATCTCAATGAAGTTTGCATTGTCATGAAAAAGACTGAAATGAAATAGAGAAATAAAAACGTGTCAGGTAGAGATAAGTCATGTGAATTTCTTAAAAAGGCAAGCTAAAATAATATACACTATATGTTTTTCTGGGTCTGCTTTTTGCTTGCTTGCTTTCAGGGACCAGGGAAAACTACTCTGAAGAGATGATATTTAAGAAGAAACTTGAAAGGAGTGAGGGAGTAAGTCAATCAGAGGTGAGAGAAAGAATGTTTCAAGCAGAAAACGCAGTAGGTAGGAACACATTTGGCATGCTTAAGAAAAAACAACATTATTGTGACTGGAGAAAGTTAGCAGAGGGCAGAGTGAAGAAATCCCAGACAGTGACTAGAGTTTAGATTTATTTTACATATGAGGGGAAGCAATTAGAAGGTGTTGTATATGGGAATAGTATTCTCTATTATATTACTTATGTTTTAAGAAAGATCATATGGCTGCTGGGTAAAGAACAGATTGCTGAAACCAGAATGTCTATGATCTTGGGATAGTCAAAGTTTCTCTAATAGGAAAAAAGCAGCACTATCTGGAGAGAAAATGTTTGATCAACTGGACTGCATGAAAATTAAAAACTTCTGTTTATCAAAATTTACCACCAAGAGAGGCAAAAGGTCGCTCACAAAGAGGGAGGTGATACTTTCAATATACATAAGCAGCTAATGATTTATATCTGGACAGATAGTTAAGATACTCCAATATAAAACTGGCAGAAGACATGGGTATTTTACAGAGGATAAAATTTCTAATTACATAATAACATGGAAGGAGTTCAGCTTTATTAGTCATCAGGTTACTACAAATTATCACAATTTGATGCCACTAGACATTTACCAGCATGGCTAAAAAGAAACACTGGAAAATGCCAAGTGTTAGGATGGGGAGCAACTGAAATGCTCAGATGCTGCCAGTAGGAGTGATTTGATTAGTGATATACAGTGTGAGAAAAAGGGAGAAAACATGCATGTCTCTTAGGAACTTTTACCTGAGCAACAGAGTGAAGAATGGTCCATATTCAAGAGGAAGATGGCTACTGTAGATGCTGTTTAAAGGGAAGTGGAGGCGGGGCTTGGTGTCTCAACCTGTAATCCCAGCACTTTGGGCGGCCGAGGCGAGTGGACTCCCTCAGTCGGCGGATTCAAGACCAGCCCAGACAATTTGGTGAGACCTCGTCTCAACAACAAAAACAAAAAATCAAAAATTAGCCAGGTGTGGTAGCATGGGCCTGTAGTTCTGGCTACTTGGAAGGCTGAGGCGGAAGGATCGCCGGAGTCCAGCGGGTCAATGCTGGGGTGACTGTGTGTGTGTGTCACTGCACTCCAGCCTGGGCGAGGGAGTGAGATGCTAACTACAAAAAAAAAGAAAGTGGAAAGTTTAAGAGTATTTCATTCCTGTTGTGTAGCATATTGTGTTTGAAGTTGATATTAGACATTTTAGTGGAGTTTCTGAGTAGATGGTAGGCTATGAGGATAAAAAAGATGTCAAGACCTACAAAATAAGAATGGGTATTTCAGCATCTGGATGATGTGCCACGTGGTGTGATTAAGATCACCCAGTAGGGTAGAAAATAAGGAGGAGAAGTGGACCAAAATTGTGACTTCAAAGCACTTCAACATTTGGAGGCTGGCGGAAAACAAAATAACAAAAGAGGATGGGAATAGCCAGAAAGGTAAATACAGAAGAGTGCAATGTCAGAGTAGCCAAGTTGTCAAAGTGTTTCAAGGAGGGTTCAAAGAAGAGGCAACAAACGATGTCAAACAGAGAGACTGAAGAAGATGAGAACTGAAGATTGGTATTGGAGTAGGGAAGATGAAAGTTATGGACAACCTTGAAAATAGTGTTCCCAGGGCATTGTGTTCCCAAAGTCTAGTTACCATGTTTGAGATGAAAAGTTGAGAAAGAAAAGAGCTACTAAAAGACAACTAGTTTTAGAAATACTTTCTTTGCTGACAACAGAAGCAAAGCATTAAGGTGACACAGGATGAAAGGAGGGAGTATTTAGAGAAAGAAGATATTAAGTGCGAACTGTAACCTTATAGGACTAATACGGTAGAGAGGGAGAGACTGATAGGAAGGGGTGCTTGCAAGAGAAAAGGATACTAAGTATAGAAGAAGGGTGAGGTATAACATACAAGTAAGAAAGCCAATCTTTGCTTACCAAGCAATTAATAGTATCAGCAAAGACAAGTAAGAATATTGTGCCAAATTAGTAAGAATATAGCAAACTCCAACAGCACAACAACCAATTAAACTAACTGAGTATTATAGAACATTCCACCCAATAGTAGCAGAATATACATTCTTTTAAAATTGTACATGGATAATTCAACAAGGAAGATCATACGCTGCACAATAAAACTAATTTAAATAAGCATAAAGTAATTGAAATCATTTAGAATTTGTTCTCCGAGTACAACATAATTTGACAACAACAACAAAAAAGAAAGATATTTGGAAAATAGTCTAGATATTTCAAAAAATTTTAAAATGCATTTAAAAATAATTCATGAATCAAAAGGAAACTGTAAAATGCATTGAATTAAATGACATTGAAACCAAAAACATATCAGCGTTTGTGGGATGCTGCTATAGCACATTGTAGCAGGAAATGTGTAGGTATAAACAGTTACATTAGTAAGGACCACAAAAAAGAATAAAATTATGTCCTTTGCAGCAACATGGATAGAGCTGAAGAGCATTATCGTAAATAAACTAACTCAGAAACAAAAAAAAGCAAGCACCACATGTTCTCACTTATATGTGGGAACCAGGTGGCTACAAGAATGGAAATAAAAGGCATTAGGAACATTAAAAGGAGAGAAAGGTTAGCAGGAGGATTATAGTTCAAAAGTTACTTATCAGGTACAATGAGCTATCTGAAGCCCAATCCCTACCAGTTTGCAGTATGTCCATGTAACAAACATGCACATGCACTCCCTAAAACCTAAAATAAAAATGGAAAAAAAGCAAAGTCTGGAGACACATATTATCAATATTAAAAATAAAAGAGGGAGCCCTACTGTTGTTTACATTATTTATCAGATAATTTTATGAACAACTTTAGGTCAATACATTTGACAGCTTAGATAAAACAGAATCATTTAAAGGTACATATTTCTAAATCTGACTCAAGAAAATACAAAAATATTAATGGTGCTATATTTATTAAATAAATTGAATTGCTAATTAAAACTGTTCCAAAAATAAAATGCCAGTTCAAGATGTGAGAATTTTTACCAAACATGTAAGGAAAAAATATTAGTCTTACATGAAATGTCATACAACGTAAAGCAAAAGAGAACTTTTCCTAAATTATATTATGAAGTCAGTATTTCTCTGAGTTTAGAATTATAAAGGACATTATTTTTTAAAGGAGCTATAGACAAAAGTCACTCATTAATATACAGAAAAAAAACTTTATCAAACTCTACCATATAAGCTACAGTAATCAAAATAAAAATATACATATATACAGGGGGTGCCATAAAAATGTATTCACATTTTAAGTATAAGTTGTTTCAAAAGATGATGTTAATCAAATGAATGTGACTGGCAGAACAATCAAAGAAAATAGGGAAGCACGATTGAGCAAAAGTAATACTACACATTGCTTCCGTGATTCGATTTAACTTTGAAAAGTAATACATAGGAGATGTTATCCGACTGTTTATTCGATTAATGCCATCTTTTCAGCAAACTTCATACTTGAAATGTATATACATTTTTGGGACACCCCCTGTATATATGTATTCCAGAGTGGGCCCCTTGTAGTACAGCCTTCCTGAAATAGGTCAGTGTTCTAGGAATCCATCAGCTAGCGTTGTGTGAGAGGCTGTGTTCAACCTCAGTGATTTTTTTTTTCTTTTTGGAGATTCTTTCAACATATTTGCCAATTTCGTGGTGAGTGATTTACAAGTATGCCTGCCCACACTATGCTGAGTGTTAATCATATTTTAACCAAAACTGGCAAGTCCCCCATGTCACACTCTGCCTATTCTGATTTCACCCAGAACAACTGGTTTTTCTGTTGCTGCTTTTTTTTTTTTTTCTGGATGTAAGAAGTCCTCAAAGAGAAATGTTTTGCTGATGTGGAAGAGGTGAAACCAAAAGAGACAGAGGCACTGAAAACTGTCAGAATTGACAAGTTCCAAAAACCATGTTGAGCAGGAGAAAAAGTGTCTTGATAGATGTATTACGGCAAATGGAGTGTATTCTGAAGGTGTCTGAAGTTTAAACATGTAAAAATAAACATACAATTGTTTGAGAGATAAATTCTGAATTTTTGGTTACCCCCATATATATCTAATTTTCAACAAAGTCTCCAAGACAACTCAATGGAGAAAAAATATTCAACAAATTTAGCTGCACCAAATGTATATGCATATAGAAATAAAGAAATCTTTAGTTTTACCTCAAGTCATATATAATACCATATCTATATCTATATATAATACAAATGCATAATATATAAAGAACTCATAATTAAATAAGAAAAAAATAGTCAAAAGACTTGAATAGCTATCTACAACGGTAGCTAATAATCACATAAAATATATTGAACATCTTAGTTATCAGAAAAATGCAAATAAAAATCACAGTGAGCCGGGCTCGGTGGCTCAGTCTGTAATCCCCTGCCTTTGGGAGGCTGAGGTGAGTGAATTGCCTGAGCCTGCGGGTTCGAGACCCGCCTGGACAGGCAAGACCTCATCTCTACAATAAATCAAAAAATTAGCCGGGCATGGTAACACACGCCTGTAGTTCCAGCTACTTGGAAGGCTGAGGTGGAAGGATTGCCGGAGCCCAGCAGGTGGAGGCTGCAGTGGCCGGGAGCGGCCACTGCACTCCAGTCCGGGCGACAGAGTGAGACTCCAACTCAAAAAAAAAAAAGAAAAAAAATCACAGTGATATTCCACTTCATGTGTATTAAAATTGCTAAACTTAGAAATATTAAGAATATCAATCATTGGTAGGAATATGGAATCTCTCATATAATGCTGGTGAAATGTAAAATGGTATAACTACTCTTAAAATACAGTTTAGCAATTTTTTATGTCTATATAAACATAAAATTGAACAATTTCCTTTCTACATGTTTATCTGAGACAAAATCATGTTTTACTCACACTCACTTGTGTAGAAAATGATTATGAAGCTCTACTGGTAACAGCTCCACTCTGGAAAAATTTCATAAGTTCTTTAACTGGTGAATGCATAAATAAATTAGTGGCTATATAGCTAGAAATATAACTTGGATATAAAATGGCTTGAAATACTATTCATGCAATGTTATCAAGGTATCTCAAAAATATTGAGCTGAAGAAGTCAGAACGAAAAGAGTTTATAGCATGTGATGGCATTTATACAAAATTCTAGAAAAGTCAAATCTAATCTATACTGACAGAATTAGATCACTGGCTGCTTAAGGTCAGGGGTGCAGTTGAATTGACATTAAAAGGGGTACTAGAAAATTTTGGGGGTGATGCAAATATTTTATAGACTGATTGTGATGGTTTATGGTGGGGGCATTAGTTGAATCCATTGATCTGTACTCTTAATTTGTTTCTATTTTATTTTATGTCAGTTAGTTCTCATTAAAGTTGATTTTTGAGAGTTTTGGTCAAAAATGCACTGCTACTCTAACAAAATTGTCTTCCAATTTATGCCAGTGGTATTTTAGAAATTAAAATGACCTGCAAAAAAATGAAATGAGTAACCAGAGACAGGACACTTTTGGTCACTTAGTTCCACTTGAGCAGTTTGGTAAGAAGTTGAAGAGAGGTTTATAGCAAATAATAGTGTCAGGAGTGGAAGGCTATTAATGATTTAAAAAATTTTTTTTAGAAAACTGACTTGAGCCTACACTTACTAGAAAGCGTTTAAGTGAGGGTTGCCACTTCTGCTCATTTGGCCTACTCTATTAAAAAAAAAATCAATAAGAGTCCTGTCCTGGTTAAAGACAGAGCTCACTCTCTTGGTGCCCGGGGTGAAGATTTAGAGCAGTGTCAACTGCTTAATGCTAGAATTACATTCTTCTTCTTATCACAACTTGTAAGTGTTCGGTCTACCCAGAGCAAGGAGAAGGAACAGAGAATCTCTTATAAAGTGCAATCATAGGTTGGATTTGAAGTGGAAAACTAAAACAATCTTCTTATTTCATCTGCATTCTCAGTGGAAATTCTCAGTACTTATGTAGATCAACTGAATAGTCACCTCAGAGAGCAGACAAATCAGTTGACCTTGTAAAAATGATCTATGACAATCAAGAATTATTAAGGAATTACTTGGAAGGTAGATCTATAACTTTAAAATAGAACATCAGCATGGCTGTGTGTTTTTAATGAACTACCTGCAGTTTCGTGAGTACAGGATAGAGTAGGCAAAGAATTGGAGAAGGCAAGCTATGCTATTAGGTGGTTGTGAGGTAGGTATCTAGAAATAGGAAGGGTTACTACACAGGGAAAAATTACAGTTTACTCAAGGGACATATCCACACACATATGTTTTGTTGTTTTCGTTGTGACTTCTAATTTTCCTCTTGGTAAACCTGCTTTATATTGTACTTTCACATATTTTCAGGTGCTATTTCCTCTACCATGGATAGCCACTTTCTCTTTACCTCTGACATATCTGTTCATTTTTAGAGATCTCACTAAAATATGTATTTGCACATCTCTAAAATATTTCTTAATTCAACTGGGTGTTATCTCTCTCCCTCCCTCTCTCTCTCTCTCTCTCATACTTTTAAAATAAACTAATATGAGACTTTACAGATTTACTTATTGATTTAAGTGCATGTTTCCATCTTAGACCAAGCCTCACCTATTCCTCTAATTCACTGATCTGACTATCAAGCTGCAGTTGTGTGTAGCTCTCCTTCTTGGGGTCATCATAACAGTCTCAGGTACTTTTCTTTATTTAGCAAACGTTAGTTATTGTGTACCTAGTCCACAATAACGTTCTCAATAAATGCACAAATATTCCTCTATCCAAACTTCTAGAATTCAATATTTGTCAATTTCACCTAATTTTAGTTACCTGGAATTCATTTATGCTATTGATAAATATATTATCTCATGGTAGTGAGTTAACTAAATGTAGCCTTTACTTTCCCGGAACTCATATACTGCTCATTTCCTGGGTCTTATCAACAAAAGTTTTGCCAACTCCATGATATTGAACTAAAAATACATCAAACTCTAACTATACCATCTCTTATCTCTCATCTTCCTACTTCACTTTTGGTACAACTTTCAAAAAAACACATTTTTGGAAGAATTTAGAATCTTAAATTCTCCATTTTTCTCCTAGTCCAAAACACTTCATATAAATGATTAAGGAATAATATAAAGTCATAAGTGTGGAAAGTGAGAAGAAAATTTCATTACTGCAATACAAATTAGTGCCTATGAAAGTCAGTCTGCTCAGAAAAAGGTCTACATAACAGGATTCTACTTTTTCCCTTTAGTTTCAAGGAAAGATGGCTGCTGCTTCTATTTCTGCTGCTTCTTTGTCTACTTTTATTAGCTAGCCAAAATTTATTGAGGGTTATGAGCCTGGTATTTGTCTTATAATCAATAGACATGTACACATTTAATTCTATAGAACAATAGTTATTAAAGGGTATTTCTTGTGACAAACAGCAGAATCCACTGGGAATTTGTTAGAAATGCGAATTTTGGGCCCCACTGCTGCCCTACCATATTGGGGTGAGGCCTACAATATGTTTTCTCATCATCCCAGCTGATTCTGATGCATAAACTGAGTGTGAGAACCACTGGATTAAAAGACCATTAAATTCCATGCTAATCTGAGATACTTTGGTTTATTGCAGATAGATGTAAATGCCAAAAGGTTTAGTATTTTATGGAAGTTTTTGATTACATCTATCATTTTCTTCAATATCTCTAGAATAGCTCCTAATTATATCATACTATGTGCAAGCTCCATAAACTCCAGTATAGAACAGCTTCGTTTTACTTTTAGAGCTTTTAAAACTACTTAACTTGATTGTATTCTTACTTTCATACAGCTGAGATTTCATAAATGCTCTTATTGCTGACCTTGAATTGCACAACAAGGACAATATACATTTTATTTTAAACCTTAATAGGATCCCTCAGAGTTCAACTAATGTGGTAATTTTGGCAGTTTTAAGTACTCTAAATAATCATTTGTATGTTTACTTAGGTTTTTAAACATGACATTGAGTTAACATAATACCCCCCAAAATTTAAAAAAAATTAACTTTGAGTTTCTGCTAAATAAATTTCAGAATGTTCAGTTAAAATACATTTTCCAGAAGTAGCATATTTAATGTAGGGAAATTCAAAAATTTACTAGTACCATTAGAATAATAATAAAATCTATTTCATAACATAAGAAAGTAAGGAAAAAATTTACACATTTTTATAAATAGATTTTTCATGTAGATTTTGCATAAGAAAATTAGTGAATAAAAAACAAATAAAATGTTTTATATTGGGCATTTTAGAATTGTGGTGATGTTGTGTTAGGCTCCCTTACAGCTTCTGACTTTGATCATGCTGAAAACAAAGATAGATGCAACAAAAACATAGTCTTTTTTCCCCTATGAGCTTTCTCTTGGTTTGAAATGAGAAATGTTGAAAACAACAACAAAAAAGTATTTTTGAAAACAATGCCAAAGCTTATAGCAACCAGTAGAAAATGAACTTTTTGTGGATACAGTTGCCCCTCATTATAACTGAAATAATGTTACCTTTAATAAACAGAAACCTGGTGCTAAAAGCCATTCTAAGCTGGGCTCGGTGGGCAGCCGAGGTGAGTGGATTGCCTGAGCCCGCGGGTTCGAGAACCGCCTGGGCAACTTGGCGGGACCTCATCTCTACAATGAATCAAAAAAATGAGCCCGGCGTGGTAGCGCGCACCTGTAGTTCCAGCTACTCGGAAGGCAGAGGCGGAAGGATCGCTGGAGCCTAGCAGGTTGAGGTTGCAGTGGCCGGGAGCAGCCACTGCTCTCCAGTCTGTGTGACAGAGTGAAACTCCAACTCAAAACAAAAACAAAAACAAAAACAAAAAACACATTCTAGCATTTCAGAAAAGAAATTGCTTTCAAATTAAATACATGAATGGACTATCATTAATATCAATAAATAACTGAATCAATAATTCATTGTTTTATTGGAATATCGCTAAGAAAATATATTTACATATTGTGTGGCTTATTTGAAAGTGATTAGCAGATCAAGGCTTTGACAATTTAAGCATAAATATTTAAAATATTCTTTTGAAATAATAAGTATAGTAGTTAGTGTAAGCATAGTAATTAGTGTAAGGGTAGCATATTCCTTTTTGTGCTTTAGTAAATGATTAAAATTATTAGAAAAAATATGTCACAAAGCTTAGACATCAAAAGATATACAAGCAGTCAACAAACATATGACAAATAGTTCATCACTAACATCAGATAAATGCAAATCAAAACCATAATGAGATACCATCTCACGTCAGTCAGAAAGTCTACTATTCGTAAATCAAAAAACAACAGACGTTGGCAAGGTTGTGGAGAAAAGGGAATGCTCCTACACTATTGGTGGGAATGTAAGGTAGTTCATCTCCTCTGAAAAGCAGTTTGGATATTTCTCAAGGACCGAAAATAAATCTACCATTTGACCCAGCAATCCCATTATTGTCTATGCCCAAAGGTGCATAAATCATTCTACCACACCTCCTGCATGAAGATAGGAGAAAATTTACTTTTCCCTCCCCTAAGGTGAATTAATAAACACAGATGACCTAGGTTGCTTTTCTCTACCCCAGCGCTTAAAAATTGTCCAGCCCTTGGTTTTCAGGAGCTAAGATCAGACTCGGTCCCTACTTTTTTCCCATTGCAATAGTCTTGGATACCTGTTTACCTGGGTCTGTTGCAATATTTGCATCTATAGTCATTTTGAGTTCTTTACTGGAAACATCTACCCAGTTTTTTGATGTGCATTTGGGCTTTCAAAGACCCCACTGATTCATCTCCCTTCTTCCTAGCAAACTTGCCTAATAAAAACACCAACACAAGCTGGGCTCGGTGGCTCAGCCTGTAATCCCGCGCCTTTGGGAGGCTGAGGTGAGTGGATTGCCTCAGCCCGCGGGTTCGAGATCAGCCTGGGCAGCGAGACCTCATCTCTACAATAAATCAAAAAATCAGCCGGGCGTGGTAGCGCATGCCTTTAATTCCGGCTACTTGGAAGGCTGAGGCGGAAGGATCGCCAGAGCCCAGCAGGTCGAGGCTGCGGTGGCCGGGAGCGGCCACTGCACTCCAGTCTGGGCGACAGAGTGAGACTCCAACTCAAAAAACAAAAACAAAAACAAAAACAAAAACAAAAACAAAACACCAACACAGGAAAGTTTTTGGAAGTGATGTATATCTATTACTTTGATTATACTGATGGTTTCACTGGTGTATGCATATGTTCAAACTTATTGAATTGTGCATATTAAATATGTACAGTTCTTGGTGTATCAATTATATCTCAATAAAACTGATTATTAAAAATAAGGGACCAGACTTTATATCTTTCCTTCTCCTGCACGCTTTATCTCTTCTTCCATCTTTTCTTCTCCCCGCCTTCCTCTCTCTTCTTCCTTAGTCTTTCTTTCTTTCCTTTTGTTCCTTTCTTTCTTTTTTTCCCCCTCACAAATTACCTGTTTGAAATTCCTTTAACTAAAGCTTAGATGAAAAGGAAGTGTAAAATAATAGTTTTGTTCCCCCTAGTCACATCTGCATTTGAAGAAAGGATAATTTCTTTCCTCCCCTAAAATGACACTTTTATAAAACCATTTCAAGCATGGGAGGATTTGGTAACTAAGAGGTCTGGGACACCAGAGTGCCTTTTATCTATCCTTTGTACTAGTGATAAAGTCTAAGGCTGGCACTGCCTATATGTTAAATAATGATTTCTCTTGGTGAGAATTGATTGCTACACATTTATATCAACCATTTTTTTCAGAACATATTATTAAGAATAGCGTTAAAATTATCCTTCTGAATACCTTAAATTGTTACAGAACAATAAAGTGCTGTCTCAATATGTCCAAGGCAGAACACTTTTCCCCCAAATCATTTGAACAGATCACTATTCTTAAACTTGAGCACAAATTAAATTATATGTGCTGTGCTTGGGATGCAGGTTGTCAAGAAGACATATTGCATTTTGAACACTATAATCACACCTGGAACAGGTTAAAAAATAAAATCTCACATTTTGTGAGGCTAAATGAAGAAAAAATAAAAAATGTAGACTCAAGTTCTCCATCTGTTAAAGTAAATTAAGATGGAGACCAGGCTCCGAAGAATTCTTGAGCGCAGGAGCCAGTTAGGCCTCACAGGTGGCACTAACTTTGCTTGATTTGCAAATAAAAGTGAAACTTAACTAGAGCTATTTCTTGTAAATGACTATAAAGAAAAAACAAAATACCTTAAAGAAAAAACAGAACTTAAACTCAATCAATGAGAAGTAGCCAAAAAAAAAAAGATTCTATAACTAGGGAATTTTTAGTGAAACAGAACAAATAAGGCAGCTTTCTAACTGTAACCAATCAAATATTTTATTTGTATTACTTCCTCATTCGCTCTATAAAAGCGTGCCCATTCCATAGAGGCTCCTAATCACTTCTAGTTGGAAGTTACCTGATTCAGAAATCACTGTTTGCTCAAATAAACTCTTTAAAATTAAATTGTGCCTCAGTTTACCTTTCAACACATCTCATCTTCACTAAGAAGCATCTGCTCATACTGCATGTCAAAATATTGTTTCTCTCTTCCTGTGCATGCATACAGTTACTTTTTTGGGGGGAAGGGCAATGAGTAGCACCCCTCTATCTTCAAAATTACAATCTCCTGAGTGGTAAAGGGAGAAGTAACATCTTTTGACACCATAATATTTGCCTTATTAGCAATAAGGCTGATCAGAAAATGTGACTTTGGATTACCTGCTGATTGGACTAATAAGTCTCCCTTTTTGATACAGACAGAAAAATGTCCCGGGTATATTCGGATAACCATGCACCCGTCCTATAAAGATGGATCTTGCCAAGGAAAGCCTGCCCTACTGCAGAGCAGAAAGTGAGTGCAAAATCAGAAAGAGTGTGCTTTTTCCTTCTCCCAAACTTGCTGATAGGACTTGAGAAACGAGAATATGAGAGACTAGGAAGATTCCTTCACATGAAAGACTGGGAATATTTCTCCACATGGAACTATGATCCCAGGTTTGGGGGCTTCCCCAGCCAGTAGTCTTAAGGTGCAGGTCTATGCCTAGGTTATCTTCCCCCCTCTGCCTGCTGTAGGATTCTATTTGCTCTTGCCAACCCTACCCACTCTTACCTACTACTATGGAGTCTATCTCTTGACGAGAGTTCCAAACTTTGTATTCCCTTATTTTATAATTCTTTGTGGTATACCTCAGCATCTAGGATTGAGGCCACCTTGCTTTTTTTTTGAGTCGGAGTCTCACTCTGTCGCCCAGGCTGGAGTGTAGTGGCATGCTCATGGCCACCACAACCTTGACCTGCTTGGTTCAGGCGATCCTTGTGCCTCAGCCTTCCAAGTAGCTGGAACTACCGGTGCACACTACCATGCCTGGCTTATTTTTTGATTTATTGTAGAGACAAGGTCTCATCAAGTTGCCCAGGCTGGTCTCGAACCCCTGAGTGCAGGCAATCCTCTCGCCTCAGCCTCCCAGAGTCCTGGGATTAAACGCTTGAGCCACCATGCCTGGCCTACGACATTGCTTCTATGTAACAATCTGCTTCCAATTTTGTTACTAGGCACTATCCATCCCTGAAAAATTCAACCAGGTTATTTGCTAGCATGTCTTTGTTTCCTGCCTTCTCTCTACATGGAATTCTTCTTTTTCTTTTCTTCTATTGAAAAATTCCTGGCTGGTCTCTGTGGCTCAGCCTGTAATCCTGTGCTTTGGAAGGCTGAGGTGAGTAAATTGCCTGAGCTCGCGGGTTCAAGACCCAGGCCTGGGCAACTTGGCGAGACCTCATCTCTACAATAAATCAAAAAAATTAGCTGGGCATGGGGGCCATACCTGTAGTTCCAGCTACTTGGAAGGCTGAGGCGGAAGGATCGCTGGAGCCCAGCAGGTCGAGGCTGCGGTGGCCGGGAGTGTGCCACTGCCCTCCAGCCTGGGTGACAGAGTGAGATTCCAACTCAAAAAAAAAAAAAAAATCCCTATCACAATTTTCATAGTATCTGCCCCCATAGTGTTGTTATGGAAATCGTATAAATTATATTGAATAAACTAATGATCACTGATGAGATGAGATGTTCCATGATTGTTATTGGTATATTTCAGGATGCTATTCCAATATTATGCTATCCAGAAAATCAAGAAAATCTTCCCTTTCTCCAGCAAGTGATATGATTGTCCCCCTCCTTCATCCTATTAGGGCATTTTTCTCTATTTCTACCATGGACAGCCTCTGTTGCCTGTTTTCCCCTTAGTCCTCCAGGGCAGGGGCCATTCTCTGGACATCTGCAACCCCTACCCATTCAAACAAACCCCAGAGCAAACAAATAATCACTGTTAGCCTTTGGGGAAATGACTTCATTACTCATGTTCGAGCTCCCAAAGCCTGTATTAGATTCCCTTTCACAGTTAGCCTTATTTTAATCCCCCTTGTTCCTTTCTGTCCTTTTTCTTTTCCTAATTTATTTCCATTCTTCTCTTCATCTTAAGTCAGTTATAATGTTTGCATCTGTAGACATGGTGAGGAAGATGGGGGAATGAAAGAGTTGTTGATGTGGGAAATCCTTCATCCTCTTCTCCAAGCTACAGTTTAAAGTGGAGGAAGTTTGGAGGAAGTTTGGTCTTTGGGGGCTGAGGCCTGGTTCTTCCACTGTTCATTCCGTGTCTTTCTTTATCTCTTATGTTGGCAGCAACTAGTCTTTTGCAAGGTCAAGGGAGAGGAGGCTGAAAAAGAACTGAGCATAGCTGATTCATTGTTGAGAAGAAGTCTTGCCAAGTTGTCTGGGTTGGTCTTGAACCCACGGGTTCAGGCAGTCCACTCGCCCTGGCCTCCCAAAGTGCTGGGATTACGGGCTGAGCCACCTATCCCGGCCTTCACTTCTTATTATATTAAAATAATAAACTCATTTTTTAAAAAAAGAGGGAGAGAAGAGGAAGATTAGGACATATTAACATGGTGATAGAAAGTCAATAAATCCTGCAAAATGTTTTTGAGTACAGTAACAAAATGTTTTTAGCCATTTTAATGACTAGCTTATAATTAAGAAAAAGATGGTATTTCAGAACTAAAAGTTAGAATGTATACTTCTTCTAAAGAGTTATGGGTCTTTGTTTGGATAGAGTAGATTAAACAAGACACCTGAAAAATTATGACCAGGACAAGTCTTTGTTAACCAGGACAGAACCCATCAGCATGCTCAGGAGGGTCATTAACTAACTTCAAGTAAATAAATACATGCTGTGTCCTGTAGCAGACCTCAAGATGGGTGCAAAACACTTCTCTGAAAAGTTTCTATGTAGCTTCTCTGAAAAATGACAGCTCAGTTCTGTATCCGTCTCCACTGTATAATCCAGCCTTCTAGTGTGAGGAACAGCAAGTTTTCCTGTAAGAATTCTTCCGCTGATACTAAGAATTCGAAACCATATACCCTAAAATTCTGACTTGGAATACTGATTGTCATATTCCTTTTAATCTCAAGTAGAATATCTACTATAGACCATATCTATTTTCAGGAAGACCTTCAAGAAAACTATGATGGGAGTGAGGAAACTCCAAAAGAGATGTAGGCTTTGGGAAGAAAATAAAGAGTTGTATTGTGTGTATAATAGATTTTGTGAATGATAAACTTAAACCTGTCAAATATGCACCTTTATCTCTTTATAAAAAAAGATAACTTTACTTAGCTATTGAAACTTAACTTAGTTTTTAAGTGGACAACCTAATCTTGCTAATCCATTCTAAATTATTTCTTACGGAAAACTCAGTTCCTAAAGAATAAATAAAAAATAAGGCAATTTAAGATCATCCCCCATCTTCCTTCTGTTCTTATTTTCTCAGGATGTGAGCTAAATGTTGGGGGCAGCAGTGAAAAAAAGGGGTACCTTTTTTTTTTTTTGAGTTGGAGTCTCACTCTGTCACCCAGACTGGAGTGCAGAGGCCACTCCCAGCCACCGCAGCCTCGACCTGCTGGGCTCCAATGATTCTTCCACCTCAGCCTTCCAAGTAGCTGGAACTACAGGTGCGCGCTACCACGTCCAGCTAAATTTTTGATTTATTGTAGAGATGAGGTCTCGCCAAGTTGCCCAGGGTGTCTCGAACCCACGGGCTCAGGCAATCCACTCACCTCAGACTCCCAAGGTGGAGTGAGATACCTTTAAACCAGTCAGTATCTGAGGGAATGGGGTGGAGAGTCACTGTAGCCCTCTCTGCTTGAGTCCCCCTGAGGTAGAATTTCCTTTGTTCCTTGTCATTTTTTTCCTTGTCATTGCTTCCTTTGTTCCTTGTCATTGTTCATTGAGATCTATTGTCCATATCTGTGGTCCTGTTAGTTTCCAACTGCAAGATGCTCTTCTTCCTCACCCCCACAGGTACTTTCTCCAGTCCAGGTGGCCTTTGTTCTGCCGCTTGTCTCTCAGAGACCCTCTCCTGTCTGCCTGGGACTGCAAGACCGTGCACCTGCATTCTCCATACCACACTGGGGAGTAGCAGATTCCACAAGATTATTGTCACGTCATCCCCTCAGTCTTTGCTCTTGTCAAAGATTCAATGCTGCTAAATCAGCACCAGTATAGACATGGCCCAAGTGGCTGATATTCTTAGTACAGGTCTATCTGCTGAGTTCTTTTGTAGTTTAAAAAAAAATTCACTCAGGAACATGATTCTGTGTTTATGATATATATATACTCTTTACTGAATTAATGAATAGCACTAAACCAGTGGGTAGAAGCCACAAAATAGCAAAAAAATTGAGGGAAAATAAAAATTTAATATTTTTTCAGAGTAGTAAATTACACTTACATAGTACATTTAAGGACTGTATAAAAGCTTCTTGAAAATACTTGGAACCATCTAATGCTTAGGATACCAGATAAAAGGGTAGCTAGATAAGAATGCTTAGAATGAAGCAAAAACAACAAAAAATAGAGACACTTGTCAAAGACAGAACATGAGGATGCTTTGGTTGTTGGGCTTAGTTTGAGAAAGATGTTAAAAAAAAAAAAAAAAGACAGAGGAGTATGGAGAGCCAGCAAAGTGGAAGGCTTTTCACAAGAAGTGTGAGAGATGCTAGCCTACAAGCAGAGGGGACAGGTGTTGGGGAGGAGAGACAAAAGGTATATAATACCTATTGAGTATCACCAGTGTTCCTTCTTTAGAATAGACACTGAGGAATTATTACTAAATTTTAATTTATAAGAAATACATTTGCCACATTTTTTAAAGAAGAAAATGGTGATTCAACTATGTTCTGAGAGAAAAAGTTTCTTTCCCAAGGTCCCTTGTCTTATAGGTAGAAGAGATGAGATTCAAGAGTTGCATATGTATTTCTTTTCTTTCAGCAGCTAATATCAGCTTATTGCATAGCTTTTCCCCCCATAAACTAGTTGGTGAATATTGTGTTTAATTATATTTTCTTGGAGAAATCAATTCTTTTAAGGTTTAAAGAAAATAACAGAGAGAGGAGGAGGGGGAGAGAGAAAGGTAAAGGAAGGAAGAGTAAGAGAAGGAGAAAGAAGAAAAAGAAAGAGCAGTGGTGAAAAAGAAGCAGTGAGGAGGAGGAGGAAAGAGATCATTTAAGTGCATTGCACCAAGAAAGCTAAAGAGAGTGGCAGAAAAATACAGAGGAAAGATTTTACTTTCCTAGAGAAATTAATTTTTCTGTGCAAACAGGAAGAGCTGATTATAAGACTTGATTAAAAAAAAATTGAAGTCAAGGGAAGGGTAGGTGTTCCAGCTTCCCATAAAGAGGCAGTTGGGGTATGTTGGCTGCTTAAGACAGGAGTACATTTAGCAAGAATCACTGTCAGGAATAATGTGGGGAGTCAACTAGGAGTAAGTAAAGACAAAAATTGATTTCACTAAGAGCCTTGAAGAAAGATGAGTGTATTAATATGTTGTTTGTCTACATTCTGTTTGGCACTCAGATTTTTTTCACTTACGAAAATGGATTTATTAGTGGCTGAGCATGATAGCCACTAATAACAAAGCAAAGACAAAAACTTTCATTGCTTCAAAATGTAGCAAGGGATCTATATTTTATTGAATGTTTCATAGGAAAGTTGAAAGAGTGTTTTTACCTTTCTGGTTTCTCTACATAAATGTCCGGGACCCTTGAGAAGCTCCTATCTTCCTAACACAGCAACTATCTCTCTTTTTGTAGCTTCCTTCCTTTCTGACCTTCCTCAATACATAACTCTACTTCCCCAGTCTCTGTCTTGTCTCAAACTGTCACCCAAGAACATCATTCTCCACCATAGCTTTAGGTCAATCCCAAAGTGACTGGCCAGCAAAAAATCTTCCTAACACTGAAACATCTATCTTTTGAGGACAATGAGGTGGCTACATGTGGCACTGCCAACAAAAATTGTCACACAAAAATTGCTTGTTTTTTTGCACTGGTATCTTCTGCAAATATACAGATTAGGAACGTGTATGTTATAATGCTTAGTCTATTATTTAATATCATAATATAGGAAGATTAATTTAAACATCTTTAAAGCAAAGTGTAAATATATCCAAAATGAAAATATCAGAAACTTGATGGGCATAAACATTGAAATGTATCTTTAAAAATATAAATTTCTTATCTGATATTATGTATACCCAGTAATAAGGTTGCTAGATTATATGGTAGTTCTATTTTTGATTTTTTTTTTGAGAAACTTCTGTATTGCTTCCCATAATGGTTGTACTAATTTACATTCCCACCAACAATATATAAGAATTCCCTTTTCTCCACATCCTCACCTGCACCTGCCACTTTTTGTCATTTTGATTATAGTCATAATAACTGTAGTGAGGTGATACTGTGGTTTTGATTTATCACTTCCCTGGTAATTGGCAATGTTGAACATTTTTACATGTCTTTTGAGAAATGTTTATTCAAGTTTTTTGCTCATTTGTAATTGGATTATTTGTGTGTATTTTTTGCCAAGTTATAGAATCCTAAATTCCCATCTGTTTCATTATATATGTATGTGCATATATAGTATACATATATAATGTGTATAGTATATATATGTGTATATATAGTATACCTTCATTTTATATATATATATATTACAATACTGTATGCCTCGCACATGCATAATCGCTTTCATTACTAACATATGCCACTGGAGTTTTCCCCAATTCCATGGGGTATATCATACAATAGTGTTCATTAAGTCTCTTAGTCATCCTTTATAATTGCAATTTTAGCATGTCAGGCAACTTCCACCATGATAATTTTGTTTAAAGCTACAGCTATGTACAGATAATTGAACAAATAATAGAATTTTCAAATTTGAATGACCGATTACTTGAAATAAATGCATATTATAGGTAAAGATGTTTGGCCGAAGATTTATTTACTGCTCCTCTCCCAAATCCTGTTGCAATATTTTAAAAGTAAGGGTAACAACAATAATAGCTGCCACAAAATCTGGGGAGAGTATGGTCAACCAGAACATTTATGTATTTAGGATGTCATAATGGTAAGATCAGAGTTATGACAAAATTCAGCATATCCTGTAAGACTGCAATGCTATAGAAATGTATATACACAAGAGTTACCTTGAAAAACTTTTATTGTTTATGTTTACTGCAGAACTCTGAAATAATATCAGATAAGAATCTGCAACTACTTTGAGAGGGAAAAGGCCACATGGCAGTTAGAAACGAAAGACCTTAGAAGAGGGTGAGAAAATAAGCTGTCTCTCAGTTTAAGAATCCTTAGCACTACCCTTGCTAAGACCTTCAGTAGAACTCTTCAAATGAAATGTAATCTCTAGGAAGATTCTAACATAGATATGGGAGGAGGGGATAAGGGTAGAACACAGAGCAAATCAAGGTTACACCTTGGGGTAAGAAGCTGCTATACAAAACATTAGTAGTCTCCTACAAAAGAGAGATTATCCAGTTATATTTTCTCTGACTTATTTTTTTTGAAGCAGTTTTAGGTTCACAGAAAAGTTGAGGGAACTGTACAGAGATTTCCCATATACTCTCTGTCTCCACACATGCATAGTCTCCCTCGATACCAACATTTTCCACCAGAGATTTCCCCATTTCACGCTCCTACAAAATAACAAAAACTAAGACCCTTTCCCACTGGAATTCAATGAATTTCCAGGAAAACATAGATTACTACTTTTTCTGAGGTATCACTGCACTCAAAATAAATGATCAATGTGAATAGTCAATCCATCCATCTATCCTTTCAACTAATGTTTATAGGCATCTGTTAGTGGTCAAGTGCAGCACTGGAGATACAGCAGTGAGCACATAAACTTTAAAACTTTGAACAGGCCACGTGCGGTGGCTCAAGCTTGTAATCCCAGCACTTTGGGAGGCAGAGGTAAGGGAATTGCCTGAGCCCACAGGTTCGAGAACAGCCTGGGCAACTTGGTGAGACCTCATCTCTACAATAGATCAAAAAATTAGCCGGATGTGGTAGCGCGTGCCTGTAGTTCCGGCTCCTTGGAAGGCTTTAGGCAGAAGGATCTCTGGAGACCAGCAGGTGGACACTGCGGTGGCCATGAGAGTGCCCCTGCACCAGCCTGGGCAACGGAATGAGACTCCAACTCAAAACAAAACAAAACAAAAACTTTTGAATAGATGTCCACAATTGACCATCAGCAGTCTCACTCTTAGGTAATAATCTAAGAGAGATGATAACTCATTTGCACCAAATGACTCATACAATAATATTCATAGCAGTTTTTAATAACAACCAGAACTGGGGTAAATAAAGATATTCAAATAGGAGAATAAATAAGCAAATTATGCTATATTTTGAATGGAATATTACTAAGCAATACAAAAGAATAAACTAACTGGTACATATGCAGCATTTTTGAATAGCAAAAATATTGTAATGAGGAGGAAAAGACAGACACATATGTATGAAGTTTTAGAAATAATAAATCTAATCTACAGTAACAGAAATCAGAACAATTGTTGCCATGGGTGGTGTTGGCTGGTAAAATAAGGATTGATTGGAAGGGGACATAGGAAACCTGGAAACATGGAAATGTTCTCTGTTTTTATTGCATTGGTAGATATATGAGTGTATCATTTGTTAAGACTAAAAAAAAAACAACCCTGAAAATGTATACATTGTATTATTTATCAACTTTATAACAACTAAAAGTGATAAAAATTATGTAAGAGTGATCTGTTTTCCATAGTGGCTAATTTACATTGCCACCAACAATGTATCTGTGTTGCTCTTTCTCCTTATCTTCACCAGCATTTGTTAATTTCTTTCTTTTTGATAATAAATATTTTAACTGGGATGATATTATATCTCATTGTGATTTTGATTTTCATTTTCTGATAATTAGGGATGTTGAGTATTTTCTCATATATTTATTGGCCACTTGTAAGTCTTCATTTGAGAACTGCCTATTCAGGTCTTTTGCCCATTTTTTAAAAAAATATTTTTTATTATGGTTTTGTGGGGTAGAATTAATGGTTAGGTGTACAATTGTGTTTCATTCAGGCACCCTGTTGATAAGAGGTGTTTCCCCGTCCCCAGACAGATATTTGCTACTGCTAATCTCATCTCCCCCCCGCCATAGTTTCCCAGTACCGTCAGTCATTTCCTTATAGTATTACATTGGATGTTCAAGGTCCATTATATGAGTGAGAACATGTGATACTCGGATCTTTGTTTCTGTGAGAGGTCACTCAGTATTATAGACTCTAGTTCCATCCAGGTTGCTGTGAAATTCCTTTTGCTTATTTTTAAATGGCATTATTTGTAGGATTTTTGCTATTGAGTTGAGTTCCTTATATATTCCTGTTATTAATCTTTTTGGATTTGGATGGTTTACAAAAGTTTTCGCCCATTCTATAGGGTTTTTCTTTACTTTGTTGTTTGTTTTCTTTGCTGTATCTATCTATCTATCTATATATCTATATATCTATATCTATATCTATATCTATATCTATCTATCTATCTATCTATCTATCTATCTATCTATCTATATATATATATATATATATATATATATTGAGTTGGAGGCTTACTCTGTCCCCAGACTGGAGTGCAGTGGCTGCTTCCGGCCACCGCAGCCTTGACCTGCTGGGCTCCAGTTACCCTACCTCCTTAGCCTTCCAAGTAGCTGGAACTACCTGTGCGTACTACCACGCCCAGCTAATTTTTGATTTATTGTAGAGATGAGGTCTCGCCAAGTTACCTGGGTTGGTCTTGAACCCGCGGGTTCAGGAAATCCACTCGCCTCGGCCTCCCAAAGTGCTGGGATTACAGACTGAGCCACCAAGCCCGGTCTGTTGTATCAATATTATAAAAGATAAATACATAAGTGGCTTGAAAAACTGGCAAGATCAGGCCTTGAATGGCTTAATGAACTGATTAATAAACCAGGCTATACTGTTTAGATTTTTGTCCTAAAAGTGATGGAGATAAGCTGCAGTGTTTAGTTGAGTATTTCCAGTGAGATACACATTTTAAGTGTCTATGCCACTCTCCAGTGGCAACATGCAGAGCAATTAGCAAGCCATAAAGAAAGTCCATGGGAGAAATATGGTGAGATCCTTACTGAGATAATGGTGGTGTGGATTTCAGTGGGTAAAATGTTTGAATATTATTTGTCTTGGTAGTCACTTAGATGGTTGAGATGGAGGAAGAAGAAGAGTTTAGAAAGGTTACAAAACTGACAGCTCGATGGGCTGGATGAAGTGTGGCATTGTACTTGAACAATGAATTGTAGAGAGTGTGATGGGAATAAGGTGAGATGAGTGAGGGATGACATGACAAGTAACATAAAAAACTCAGTAATCAAAATAAAGGCTGGATCAGAAGAGGTGCATATTTGAGTTGGAAGATAATGGATTTACTTTGAGGAATATTGACTCCCAGTAAGAAGGCTTGGATCTGATTGTCCACAGAAGTGGATCTATAGAACGGTGAGCAGCATTTAAGTTAATTCTTTCAGATAGCACAGAAAGATGGCAGAATGAAGGAAATCATAGAGTAGCTAGCCTCAATAGTATGGGTTAACACTATGTATGGCATTTTTATAGAAGTTTTTATTAAAATCTTAATGTTGTCTATAAGCTCACAGGTTAAGTATTACCAGAGCACATTATGTTGAAGGAGAGTAAAGGTGAGAAAAATTGTGTGTAAAAAGACCATTTTGTTCAGTAAAGTAGGAATCAAGTTCGTTTGAAAGTGAATCAATGAAAATGCATAGCAAGGCAGAAGAAAGTAGAAGAGATTTAGAACAGCTGCTGTGAAGAATTAGAGAGAGTCCACTCAAGACAACCAAAGAGATCAATAAGTATCATTGAGAGCTCACTGAGTAATTCAAAACAAAATTTTTAAAAAAGATTTTGTGCAGTGACACCATGATTGAATAAGTATATATTTTGTCTATTTGATCTCCTTTAAATAAATAAGACTCATCTGTACATGTAAGCTGATTTATTTTCTAAAAAGGCATATAATCTTACAGTCCTGACTTGTATTAGAATGAAATCCAAATAAGGACTTTCTATTAGAGTTTACTTTTGTATCTTTGAAAATGTTTACATTTAAATTATTGAATATTTGACAAAGCAAGCAATTTCTTTGAACTAAAAACTTCACCAGTCCTACAGATGTCACTGATCAAAATCATGAGTTTAGGGATTTAAGCCCAAAGTAAGTAGGACACTGAAGCAAGAAAGATTCTGGAGCCATAAAACCACAATACTCTCGAAAAATGTAGGATTCCTTTGCTTGTCAAAGATGAGAGGTATAGTTTTCTAGGAAGTAGATGAAGGCATCAAAAGGAAGGCGACAGATTAGAAAGTCAGGTTATTTTTCACAAGTAAAAAGGAGGAATGCTTTGCTTAGCACTGACACTCTATTACCTATGGAGGTTTTTAAAATAAAAATAAAGTAAATCATTCCACTTTTATCAGATATAAATGATTGTAATATCTTTTCAAATGTCAAATTACCTCACCATGAATGGAGTCAACATGTTACTAATATTTTTCAACTATTTCTTCAACACGTTATATTTTCCAGCTTAGAGTTAAAGATTGTATACTTTCAAATTTAAGAAAAATATAATTTATTTATGTACACACATGTATGATGTCTAAAGGACATTTTAATAGAAATAGAGATTTAATAAACAATTTGCCACACAATAGTAAAAACAGTAAAAACAAATCATTTTCTGGCATACCTATGAGAATGGCCAAAATACAGAACATGACAAAACCAAATGCTAACAAAGATGTGGAGCAAAAGGAGCTCTCATTCATTGCTGGTGAAAATGCAAAATGGTAGAGCTACCATGGAACACAGTTTGGCAGTTTCTTTGAAAACTAAACATAATATTACCATATGATCCATCAATCACAGTTCTTGTTATTTATCCAATGAAGAGGAAAATCTAGGTCCATATCAAAACTTTCACACAGGTATTTACAGCAGCTTTATTTATAATTATCTAAACCTGGAAGCAATCAAGATAATCTCTAGTAAGTGAATAGATAAATATACTGTATTATATTCAGACAATAGAATATGTTTATTGAGCTATCAAGTCATTAGACTATATGGATGAAAAATAAATGCATATTACTAAGTGAAAGAAGTTATATGCAGAGGCTGCATGGGATATGATCCCAATTATATGACATTCTGGAAAAGGCAAAACTATGGAGAATGTAAAATTGTTAGTGATTCCCAGGGCTTGATAGGAAGGAAGGATTGAATAGAGCCCCAGGGACATTTTTAGGAAGTTTGAAAAACTCTTCATGATGGATACAAGTCATTATAAACTTGTTCAAATCCATAGAATTTACAGTACCAAAAGTGAATCCTAATGTAAACTATACATTCTAGGTGATAATGTGTCAATGCAAACTAATCAATTTCAACAAATGTACTACTCTGGTGGGGGACATTGATCAAGGGGAAGGTTAGGTATAAATGGGGACAGGGAATATATGAGGAAATTCTGAATGTTCTGCTCAGTTTTGATGTGAAACTAAAATTACTCTTAGAAATAAAGTTTATTAAGACAAAAAAAAAAAAAAAAGCCAACCCCAAGTATGTAAAATCTACAATTTAACAACAGCAACAACAAAACAGTCCATTAAAAGTGGGCAAAAAATTAAATAGACATTTCTCTAAAGGTGACATATAATCAATAAGAGTATGAAAAGATGCTGAACATCACTAATCTAATGCAATCAAACGCATGTGAAAACCACAATGAGGCTGGGCTTGGTGGCTCAGCCTGTAATCCTGTGCTTTGGGAGGCTGAGGTGAGGGGATTGCCTTAGCCTGCGGGTTCGAGACCCACCTGGGCAACTTGGTGAGAGCTTATCTGTACAATAAATCAAAAAACTAGTTGGGCGTGGTAGCGCCTGCCTGTAGTTCCAGCTACTTGGAAAGCTGATCCCAGCAGGTCGAGGCTGCGGTGGCTGGGAGAGTGCCACTGCCCTCCAGCCTCAGCTTCAGAGTGAGACTCCAACTCAAAAAAAAAAAAAAAAAGAAAAAAGAAAACCACAATGAAATATTACCTCACATCCATTATAATAGCTATTTCAGGAAGGAAGGAAGGAAGGAAGGAAGGAAGGAAGGAAGGAAGGAAGGAAGGAAGGAAAGGAAGGAGACGACAAGCGTTGGCAAGGATGTGGAGACATTAAAACTCTTATATACTTTTGGTGGGAATGTAAAATGGTGCAGCCATTATGGAAAACAACATAGCAGCTTCTTAAAAGACCAAAATAGAACTACCATATGATCTAGCATATATTGTATATACTGAATATGCACATGCAAAACAATGAAATGGGATTTCTACTTCACACCATATACACAAAGAATTTGAATATATCCTGTATATATTTAAAATAATTGAAAACAGGATCATGAAGATATATTTACCAACTCATGTATATAGCAACATTATTCACAGATGCTAAAAGGTGAAGGCAACCAAAATGGAGATGGGTCAATGGATAAATGTAATGTGGTAAAGTAATACAATAAGATATTATTCAGACTTAAAAAGGAAGAAATCCTGTCATAAACTACAACATCAATAAAACTTGAGTATGTTCTGCACTTTTTTTCCGTCTTTGTTTAAACTCAACAATACATTTCTGCAGTCCTTTCAAATCAGTTAGTATCCATTTAAATTATTCTTTCCTACAGCTGCATATCTTTTTTTTTTTTTTGTCATGGTATGGCTATCTCTTAGTTTATTCCAGCATTTCTACATTGATGAATATTCATTTGTTTCTAGTTTAGTGTACTATAAAAATGTTGCAATGAACATTCTTTTTTACATGTGTCATATAGAGCATATAGTCAGTACGATTTTTATGTTTTAAATTTATATTTTCATGTGCTTTTTTTGAAAGGAGGAAAAATATATGATCAATTTTCAAATTATTTCATGAATACAAAGTCATATCTGTTTTCAAATGAATGTTCTCTATATATCTCTTAAGGTTATTATTCATTTAATCCATGTCTTTACTTATTTTTTGTATATTAGAATAGATTAGGATAGATTTAAATATCTCAGGATAGCTTTTCTTTTCAAGTTTTATTAAAATTTTTAGTAGTTTGCAGTTTAAAATATTGCTTGCTTTAGTAGTGTTTCTAATCCTATTGAAGTAATATTAATTTTTCACTTCTGCCATGCATTCCCAATTCCCCTTTTTGTTTTAGCACTTAGCCGTCCATCTCTTTATATTTTTGTAAAATATATTTTAGTATGGTTCTTATGAATTATTTTAATAAGGATTTAGCCCATTCCATCTAGTGGAAACTGTTATACTCTATTCCTTCCATCTTATGTGTGCCTCCTGTTTATGTGTCATTTCCTCTGTCACCCCCATTGTATACTTGACTGATTTATCAAGTCACTATATTTTCTCTTTTCTCATTTGCTAATTTGGAATATCTACTTATTATTACTATTATTTTAGAGAATACAACTTTTTTTGTTAAAGGAAGACTATAATTGAAAACTGATAGTTTATATATGAGGTTGTCTTTGGCATCTCTTTGTGTTATAAATATAATAGCTTAGTTTGCTTAGTGTCTTTTTAAATTAAATTAAAATTTCCAGAAGGACAGAGGCCACAACTGTGTATGTGTAGGGGGTATGCACATATATCTCTATGCACATATATACTCGTATATATTTATACGTTTTGTGTCATACTTGAAAACACTAACAGCAAGTGATTTAAAGCAATTTCAAAAAACCTGAGGTATGCTAATAAAATAATAAAAATTCTGGGTACCTGAAGGCTTAACTGGTGTTTGCTAAACAATAAGTATTTGTTCATTATAGAAATTTAGTATTCCTCTGTACCATTTCTAGTGAATGTGATATGGGTGGTAGTTTGAATGTATGATGATAAGCTGTTCTGGTTTCCTTTGTACACCTACATCAGAAGCCAGTCTTTGCAGTGAATAACAACTTGGATGGGATGTAAGTCACTTGATGAAAGTGCCATTTAGTGAACTGTGTTTGCAATTTTCTAAATGGCAGCCATGAGGCCTGAACATAATTACAGTTGCTCCCTAAATGATGGGAAAACTTCTCCTAATTAGACCTAGATGCTTTTATGTATTAATGTCATTACTAAGAAAAAATACTTTAATTAAAAGTTAAGTGTATTGGAAAATAGAAATGCCATCACTGAATCTAGCTGTTTGTAACTCTTTATAACCAACTTTCTTTACATTAAATGACAAAAGAGTAATGTGTTCAGATCAGTGAACTGCACAAACATTAAACTGAAGTAAACAGAGGAAAAGCAGTTGCGTCCTGTTCTACATGCTGCAAATACATTCTTGCAAAATCATTTAAAAATGTAGTACTTCTGGTACATTTGATGCACCCTGTATACTCCAAGTCAGTTATGCTGGCAGAGCCTCCCAAGCTAAGTTGAATTCATAGTGTTAGTACCATTATCATTAAAGGTCATCTCCACATAGCCTTATGAATTATTTACTGTTTCATTTATTAAATGTATAAATGGGGACAAGTCATTTAACTTATTATATGTACAGATTTCACTTCTAGGTGGGATATAATAAGTAGCAGTTGGCAGCAATCCTTCACCACTACTCCAACAACGAAATAAAGATAAATTATAAAAGTTATAGACTTTAGAACACTAGAGAGCTGTGGGCAAAGAGGATAACATGAATTAAAATTCCAAATAATGAGCAGTCATTCTTAGGTAAGTTGACACCACTGACCATATTCTCACCTGAGGAAATTTTCTAGATTATGATGTCAGCAAAATACCAGATATGTCATAGGCAGAACTTCACCAGAAGAAAGAAAGAAGAGAAGAAACCAGTAGAACATTTAATGGTTATGTGGAATGTCATGCAGTTTGAAATCTAGGTGGGCTTCAAGTGTCTGGTCATTTTCCCCTATTGGACATTTCCTGAAGCCTGGAGTGGTATAGGATGCAGGAAGTGGGAGCTAGGCTAGAAAGGCAAAATACAATACCTAATGAGGAAGAAACCTGTAACAAATATGGCAGATGATGACATTCTTGTATACATGAAAGTAGACTTGAATGGCTGTATACACTAATAATCCACTTGAGTGGCATTTCAGACATATAATGGACATATAATGAAGAAAGAAAAAGTTAAGGACAGAAAAAAAGTGGTTCCAGGTACAAGGTGGAGGGTATTAGACAATTGCAAAGGGACAGATATAAATTTTTTGGAGTAATGAACCATCTACAATTTTGGTTGTGGTGGTTACATCACTCACTATATGAATTTGTCAAAATTTATTTCACTAGAGTTCTCATGACTCTTATTTTAAAACAAGAATAGAATTGAGCAAACTGAAAATCAATGATTTTTCTTGCAACTATCAGAGAACTGGAATCATAGAGCAAATTGCTACTCCGAATTCTGGAAAAACAGACAAATAAAGAACCACAGCTGAGATCAGTTTACCTGAATCAGAAGTCACTGCTACCATAAAGTAACAGGAATACAAAAATGATAACCTTCACAAATTGCTGGGGGCCAAGTGTAGACCAGCATGAGTATGAGAAAGTCCTTGGGGTGGCGATCTTAGAGGAGCATCTCACTTCAATGGATCTTACCTCCAAAACCCTGCCAAAGTTTTCATGGTGAAGAGCCAACAAAACAAAGCAACAAAACAAAAAACTTTCTGGTATCTAGCAGAAGAAGGAGAAAAGCAGCCATTTTGAAATATACATAGAACAGTATTTATGATAAAGGCCTACTCTACAAGTGAAAAGATCATACCAGAGTCTTATCAGATCTAGAGGGAAAGAAATTACCCCATTCCCATCTAGTCTTCCTGTATCACCTAAAGAGAGAGAGGCAACTTGTGATGATCATAGCCCATGGACCACTATAGTACTGATATTTAATCAAAGGATTATAGAATGTACCTCTTTCTTCACACCTTCAAACTACATCAACAAAGTACAAAATAAATGCTGGTGAATGCATACAGATTTCTTTTAATGATTGAATAAACTAATCGGCAAGAGAAAAGAAAAAAACTTCCCAAGCAAAAGAATCACACATTATTTGTGTAGATATTTTCCTAAAGGAGGAGGAACGTAACTCCCCACTCTTTCAGTTTGAATACACACAAAGACCTCCTTCCAAACAGCAGAGATTAGAAACAGAGAGGGAAGTTGGTGATTAATTTTATGTACCAACTTGACTGGGCTAAAGGATGCCCAGATAACTGGTGAAACATTTCTGGGCATGTATGTGAGAGCATTTCCATAAAAGATTAGCATTTATATTAGTGAAGATAATTCATCCTTTATCATGTGAGTGAGTGTTGTCAAATCCATTGAGGGCGTGAATTGAACGAGATGGCAGAGAAAAAGTGAATTAACTCTCTTCGTGAGCTGGTACATCTATCCCTTCCTCTCCTTGGACATTGGGGCTCCTGATTCTCTGGTCTTAGGACATAGCTGAATTACACCCCTGGGATTTGCTGGTTTTCCAGCTTGCAGGCAACATATAGAACTTCTCAGCCTCCATAATTAAGTGACCTAATTCCAGCAATACATGTCTTATTTTATATTGATATATTTCTGATTGGTTTTGTTTCTCTACAGAATTCTGACTAATATAAAGATGGATAAGTAGTGTTACCATGAAGGAAACTGATAAACACTACCATAGCCATTAGATCAAGGTTAACATCAACAGTGAAAAGTCGTGTTGATTGTATGTTCTGTGATATGATGTGATGCAAATAACACTATACCTCTGTGATAGTTCTCACAAAGATTTATAAATCCAATCTAACCATTAACAAAAAAATTAAAATCCAATACATGGGCATTCTATAGAATACCCGACCAGTACTCCTTACAATTGTCAAAATCATCAAAAACAAGGTAAGTCTGAGAAAATGTCACAGCCAGAAAGAACCTAAGGAGACACTGATTTAATGAAATGTGAAAAGGAAATTTGGAAAACAAAAAGTACACTAGGCAAAAACTAAAGACAGATGAATAAACTATTGACTTTAATTAATAATAGTGTATCAATACTTATTCAATAATTGTGACAAATATACTATACTAATGTAAGATGTTAATAATATGGATACTGGATAGAGACTGTATGAGAATTTTATGTACTGTCTTCCCAGTTTTTCTGTAAATTTAAAATAGCTTTATAAATTAAAGTATATTTTAAAACAATAAAAACATTTAAAAAACTTTTACCAACAATATAGAAAAGTGTCACTTTTTATAGTATTTCAACAAGGGAAATTATGAATTTTCAATTCTTCCTATCTTGATAGGCAGAGAAATGATAAAATTGTTTAATTTTACAATCGCATAGAAACTTCAGCAACTGCACAATAAAATGGTAAATTTTACTGAATATAAATTATACTTCAATAATTCTTACTTTTTTAGAAAGTCATAAATACCATGACTAGACTAGTGAACAGGAAAGAAATAAATTTTCAACCCAGGAATAAAAAGGTCTATTACTAGAAATCATAAAGATTGAAAGGGAAATAATTGTATTAGGTGAATAATATTATATAACAAATAACTATAAAATGAAATTTATAGTTGAAATATAGATGAAATTTTAAAAGGCAAAGCTTAAGCTGGTGACCGGACAGGTTAGAATGTGAGAGTCTCTGCAAAAGCAAGTAACCATAAAGACTCTCTGCATGAATAGGTGTGTGCTGGTGGGAGAGTGAAAGTCCATCTGAGGGTAGACTCGGGTTCATGCACCTGGCTCCCCCTCTGGAGGGTGACTGTGAGCCCCCACCACCCTGAGATTGGAATGCGGGTGCGTGCAAGATTGTTTGCTGCTTGCAGGACACTTTAGAGGAGATCCTGCCGAATCCAGCTGATTCTCATTGCCTGGCGCCTGGCCCACACCATCATCTATTATAGAAGATAAGCTGGAGCCCTGGATCTAATCAGTGGAGAGAGAGAATCAGGGAGAACCTGAGAAATGCCCCATGTCCAGTGAGGAGATGCCGATTGCAGGTATTTTCTCTGTCCCAGGACAGGCAGAGATCTGCATTGCCCTGCTCAGCTCACCCAGCCTCCAACGTGGGATCTAAGGACCAAGTAGAGATCTCCATTGTCCTACCCAGCTCCACCCAGCCTCTAACTTGGAACCTAAGGTCATCTCATAAAACTGAGAGAGACAGAAGCCCCTCCCCCATTCTGGATCAGATCTCAGTGGCAGACTCAATAAGCAGCAAGCTGGGTGAGTCCAGATCTGATGCACCCTCCTTCCAAAGTAGGCCTAGGACATCTGATCCAAGCTGTGAGCAACCATATCTGCCTACACTGAGAGCAGACGGAAGGGGCTAGAGACCAAAGCTGAAGGCACGTCAGACTTACAGGAATGACCTCAGAGTGAGTTTGGTTCCTTGTTTTTTTTTTTTTGTCTGTTTGTTTTGCTCATTTTTGTTTTAGTTTTTTTTTTTTCTCTTTCTGTTTTTGATAACGTTTTTGTATTTGCTTTTTTTCTGTTATTTTACTGATTTTATTTTCTATTCTTTAGATTTCCTGTTTGTGTATGGGAAGAGTACATCAATAGGCAGGTTTTTGTTGGACTGTGTTTTTATGATTTAGTCTGTATGTTTTAGTTTTTTTTAAAAAGTCTTTTCTTTGTGTCTCTTTTCATTTGTTAGTTGGTAGGTCTGTCTGTTTTCCTTCTTACTCTTCTCTCTCTCCGCCTTCCTCTTGTCCCCTTCTTCCTTTTTCCATTCTTTTCCTTTTTCTTACCTGATTTTGCTTTCAAGGAGCAAACCTATACCCACCACTGCATGGACAGATTGTAAAGCAGTGGGAAGTTGGTTCCAGGGTGCCCATACACATGTCGGTGGATACTGGGATCAGCAGATGAATTTTGAATAACAGCTCCCCCCTCAATTAAATCTCAAAACTGTGCAGAGTACAGCCCCAAACCACAGCCCAGCTTCACAATTGAACAACACCAAAGAATCTACATAAGGAAGAATAAGAGACTGAGCAAACAGAAGTAAAAGCAACCCCGCCATCCCTGAACAACTGAATTAAAGAAGAGGGGGTAAAAAGGTGGGAGAGAGGAAAATCTACACAAATGAAGACAAACCAAAAGAAGAATATGGGTCTTACACAGATCCCTGGGAGGTCAGACACTGAGAAAATAGACTTTGGAACGCAAACAATGAAGAGGCCCCAGAATGACTGGTCTCAAACTACAAAACCAGATATTGAGACATTAATAGAGAGAATAAAACAATTCAGGAAAGACAAGAGGAAAATAGGAAGGAATAGATAACTGAGATAACAGTAGTAAAGAATACTATGAATGAAAAAACAAACAAACTGATAAGCATGGAAAGCAAATTAGCCAAGCAGAAGAAAGAATCTCAGAGCTTGAGAACCAAAATATAGAACTAACCCAAACTCTCAAAAACATAGAAAAGAAGCTTAAAGAGACAGAACAAAACTTTTAAGAGGTAAGTTATTATTTTAAGAGGCCAAACCTAAGAAGAATTGGACTTCCTGAGGCAGAAAGAGAGACAGAGACCACCCTGGAACAAACATTCCATGAAATTATTCAAGAAAACATCCCTCATCACATCAGTGATATGATCATTCAAACACAAGAGACTCAGAGAACCCCTGCAAGACAACAGATGAGAAGAGCAACTCCTAGACACTTAGTAATTCACCTAAACAAAGTAGGTATAAAAGAAAAAAAGTCCTAAAGGCAGCAAGACAAAAAGGTCAGACTACCTACTAGGGAAGACCAATTCTAATAGCAGCAGATTTATCTACAGAAACATTTCAGATTAGGAGAGCTAGAAGCCCAATCTTCAAAATTCTCAAAGATAAAAAATTTCAACCAAGAATAGCCTAACCAGCTATGCTGAACTTTATCAGTAAGGGAGAATTAAAATCTTTCCCAGACAGTCAATCCCTAAGAACTTATGCTGCCTCAAGACCAGCTCTATAAGAAACACTTAAGAAAGTATTAAACACAGAAGAAAGGGGAAAAAAACAACAACGTTCTTCATAAGAGTGCAGGAAAAAGATTGAAAACACACACGAATCAACCTAAAAATCAAAAGAAAAACAATAAACAAACAGGAACAACAACATCTCTTTAAGAACTTCATGACAGGGATAAACTCTCACATTTGAATAATTAACTTGAATGTGAATGGACTAAATGCTCCACTGAAAATACAAAGATTTTATGGATAAAATCTCATAAGGCAACAATGTATTGTCTCCAAGAGACTCATCTCACCAAAAGGACACTCACAGACTCAAAGTAAGAGGATGGGAACCAAAATTTCAGGTGAAAGAAATAGATTTAAAAAAAAAAAAACCAAAAAACAAGAGTTGTAATCTTAATAACAGACAAAACATCCATTAAGCTATCAAAAATTTAAAAAGATACAGAAGGACACTAAATAATGATATAAGGTTCAATCCATCAACAAGAAATATCCATCCTAAGCATATATACACCTAACATAGGAGCACCTGTGTTTCATAAAGCAGCTTCTAGGTAAACTTAAAAAAGATACTGACTCTAACACTATCATAGCAGGGGACTTTAATACCCCACTCACAATTCTAGACGGATAATCAAGACCAAAAAATCAGCAAGGAGATCCAGAACCTCAATGTGATTCTTGACCAAATGGACTTAATTGATAACTACAGAACACTCCACCCAAGGACAGAATATATATTCTATTTAATACCACATGGAATGTACTCTAAGAACAGCCACATCCTTGGCCATAAATCAAGCATAAACAAATTTCATGAGACTGAAATTTTGCCATGCATCTTCTCAAACCACAGTGGAATAAAAATAAATATCAACACCAATAAAGTTCCCCCAAAACCCACAAAGACGTGGACACTAAACAGCATGATGCTAAGCAACTCCTGGGTCAACATGGAAATCAAAACAGA
>NW_007005603.1:0-578 GCF_000164805.1 Carlito syrichta
ATAGATTTTGACTCCCAACATGGTACCATGTTTTTTTCCAATTGTGATTAGAGCTGCAAAAAACATACTGGGACAGGTGCCTTTTTTGTAAAATGATTTGAGTTCCTCCGGGTATATTCTCCACAGGGGAATTACTGTGTCACATGGTAGGTCAATATCTTGTCCATTTGCAAATCAACACAATGTTTTCCAAAATATTGCTCTACTTTTTAGTCCACATCCAGTGTAGAAGCATTTATTTCTTCCTAAATCCTGATTTTCATCTGTTATTGTTCTTTTTGTTAATGATGGTCAGTCTTACAGGGGTATGTGGTATTTCAAAGTGGTTTCATTTGCATTTCTTTGATGATTAGTGAGTCTGAGAAATTTTCATGTGTCTGCTGTCTGCCCGTATCTCTTCCTATGAAAAGTGTCCAATCACGTATTTTGCACACTTTTCAAAGGGAATGTTTGTCTGATTTTACTGAGTGTCTTAGCTTCTTGTAGATCCTTGATGTTATGCCTTTTTACAAATATACAGGTGGAGAATTTATTCCCCATTCTGTTGGCTGTATCCCTGCTCTTCTGTTGGTTTATTT
>NW_007005604.1:0-584 GCF_000164805.1 Carlito syrichta
CGGAGTTTTCAAAGGTAGCCACTGGGCATTTCCTTCCTGTGCCTTCAACCACGTGCCCCAGAAGACTGGCCTCCACCATTCACCCTCGTGCCCCATGGCAAAGACATGTGTGAGCTCACAGAACAGATGCACCCAAACTAAGGTGGCCATCGGGCACAGAGAGATCAAGGCAGTATGGCAATGTCAAGGGCAGTCCAGGTTATGGTTACCTTGTCTGCCACCCTTGGGCAGGGTTAGGGCCCCTTCCTCTCCCAATCACTCCATCATCCTCCGCTCACATGGACATTTCCCTGGGGAGCCATGGTTGCCCATCGTGATGCACGTAGGAGGCGTCTTTTAGGTCACCAGAGTCTCCATTTGCCGGAATGGGGCACGGCAGCATGATTGTGGCCTCCGAGGCCTCGATCTGTGGTACCCACATGTCCCTCCCAGGCCTAGTTGCTAATTTAGGGTCAGAGTTCCCCAGCATCAATAATTTAAGAAACCTATTATCTCAGTCATTTGCCATTCTGGGAAGATAAGGGAGGCTATCAGTTACCATACATGACTCATATGTGAGTTTTATTAGTGGGTTTATACGTGAG
>NW_007005605.1:0-626 GCF_000164805.1 Carlito syrichta
ATATCAAGAGAAAGACTTCCATAAAGTTCTAGTGGAATTGGAACCCAAGATTCCTGGTTCCCTTTTCAAAGACACCCTAAAAATGTGGCGACATAGAATCCCAGATTGCTGATTAAATCTTATCATTATACCTTGTAGATTTAGGCGATTGAGAACTCCAAGAACCGGATTCTGTTTCCGTTCTCAGTCATATGCCCATAATTTCCCTGTCTATGTGGATTCCAAAACTCTGTATAGAAAAATGCAGATGCTCAGATGTTTCCAAGGGACATGGAATCCATGATTCCTGGTTACATTTTAATAATTCATAGTAAATATTTGGCAACTGCAAAACCCTCGGCCCCTCTCCAAATGAAAGTAAAAACGGAAATTTAACGACTACCAATTTCATCTTAAAACCAGAGTTACATCCAAATACGGCAAGAAGATACTTTTGTTCCAGGAATCTAGCCTTAGTTGTCCCAAGGAACCTATGGGATTTGTACTACCAGATACCCGTTTACAACTCTGATGAGGAACAGAATGTTGCTGGAGTCCTGAAATGACTGATTCGGTAATACCCACAAGCCAAATATCTCCAAAACATGAGAGAAGCTCAAGCCCTCATTCTTGTTCATCCCATAGCA
>NW_007005606.1:0-1147 GCF_000164805.1 Carlito syrichta
AGTCAGCTTTCTAGCTAGGTAGCTGCTAGTAATCAGCATGTAAGACAGCAGGCTAGACAGCTGGAAGCTAGGTAGTGAGCTAGTTAAATCAGTTGGCTAGCCAGCTGGCTAGCAGGATAATTCATCTAGTTAAGATAGCTGGCTTGCCAGCTGACTAGGGAAGTAACTAGCTAGTTAAATCAGCTAGATAGCTATCTATCTATCTATCTAGCTGGTGATATCAGCAAGTAAAATCAGCTGGCTAGCCAACAGGCTAGCTGGTTAAGTCAGCTAGTTTAGTCAGCTGTCTAGCCAGCTGACTAGGTAGGTAGCTAGCTAGATAAGTCAGCCTGTTAGCCAGAGGGTAGTTGTTCAAGTCAGCTAGTTAACTCAGCTTGCTCGCTTGCTGGCTAGGTAGGTAGCTAGCTAGTTAAGTGAGCTGCCTTTACAGCTTGCTACCTTAAGTCAGCTAGGTAAGTCAGCTGGCTACATTTGTAGCCAGATAGTTGGGTCTGCTGGCTAGGCAGTTAACTAGCTGGTTATTTCAGCAAGTTAAGACAGCTGGCAACCAGCTGGCTAGCTAATTAAGTCAGTTCGTTTACTCAGTTGGCTATACAGCTGGTGAGCTATTTAAAAAGCTAGTTATGTCAGATGGCTATCCATCTGGCTAGCTAGTTATTTCAGCTAGTTAAATCAGCTGGCTATCTAGGAAGCTAGCAACATAAGTCAGCTAGTTATGTCAGCTAGCTAGCTAGTTAAGTCAACTTGTTAAGTCAGCTGGCTGGCTAGATAGCTAGCTAGATAGTTAGCTAGGTAGCTAACTAGTGAAGCCAGCTAGTTAAGCCAGCTGAATACCTAGGTAGCTAACTGGTCAAGTCAGCTAGTCAAGATATCTTGCTAGCTAGTTAAGTCAGTGAGTTAAATCAACTGACTAGCCAGCTGCATTGCTGGGTAATCAATTAGTTAAGTCGGCTGGCTAGCCAGTTAGCTAACTAGTTAAGTAACTTAGTTAAGTCAGCTAGCCAGCTGGTTAGCTAGGTAGCTAGGTATTTAAGTCAGCTGGCATGCCAGCGAGCTATGTGGGTAGTTAGCTAGTTAAGACAGTTGGCTATCTAGCTAGCTAGCTACGTAGCTAGGCAGTTAAGTCAGCCAGCTAGCCAGCTGGCTA
>NW_007005607.1:0-517 GCF_000164805.1 Carlito syrichta
CTGTTCCTTGGAACATAGGGTATGTGAGGAAGCGAGACCATCTGTTTTGACCTAAGTACATGTTGCTACATAAACTTAATCGTTTTACAAAAGGTACTGGTTCTCCCATCCAGCCCGCTGCTACTACACTTCCTGTATGTACGTTCCCCAATTACGCCTATGTCTCATCTGCAGCCTTCACGTCTTTTCTTTGTGTTTACCTGGACTTGTTCTCAGCATCCGGTATGACTCCACAAGAGTTTGATCATAGAGAAGAGTGTCAACTTTACAATCCTAGCATATGCTTGCTTTGTTATATTTCTACTTAAAGAGATATGACACAACATGCTGAGAAATCTCTCTTACAGTATGATGAACAATTGTAATGTTACATTACTGGGTCAGAAAAATAGTAACTCTCACACTGGTTCTTTTTTTGGAACAGAAAACTTGTAGTACAAGATGAATTGATGAAAGAGAGAGAGAGAGAGAGAGAGTTAATTAACATAGTATTTTCATGTATATGTGGGACACACCC
>NW_007005608.1:0-1277 GCF_000164805.1 Carlito syrichta
TTCATCTTTAAGATACAAGTGTAACTGAGATTCAAAATATCTGTCTCTGTCATAGGCAGAAAGAAGTGTGTCTATATAAATTTTTCTTCACTTCACTTTTCTTCATTAACATGGGATTATCTTGATTGTTTCTGGTGTGCTTGGGATATTTACTGCCAATGGCTACTGAAGCTATTTAAGATTCTCTAGGTATCTGTTTTGTCCAAGTTTTACAAATTTTAGTGTTAGTTATTATAAGTTTTTGAATTAAAAAATCAGTTAAGTGTGTTAAACTTAACTTCTTTGAAAATGGTAGTAAAATAATTTTCTTCAAATATCATTTTTTAGAAATTCAGATGTTAAAAGGAAAGATTTTTCAAGCAATTTTCAAAAAAAAAAAAAAGTTGATTTGGGGAAATGATCATAATGTGATATGGCTTGAATATAGTCAAAACAACTTTTATGGAATGTGTTGTGAGAAGAAAACTTCCTATGGGCTTCTTTTTTAAAAGCCTGATTTCAAAAAGATTAATTAAATACAGAGCATACTAACTTGCTTAGTCTCATTATTAGTTCAGATTATTGATGCAACTTTGTGATAAGATGATTCTTTTCTGCATTACTGCAGAAGTTGTCTAAATGACCCCAACCCTATTCCAATTATGATTCTCCCTTAGTCTATTTTCCAGATTTTGGAAAATCCAGTTGTATCATGTTTCTACATAAGTCCTATACATTTGGGACAAACTATAAATTCTTTGCTTTGCATATACTTATTTGGTTTTGCTGACAACTTTAACTTCCTTTTCTCTACTCTGCTGTTCCAACTTTAAGTTGCAGTCATTTTGAACTATAAGGTTTTCCCAACCTAACATTATTTTTTAAACTTCAGGCCTCTCTTCTTAGTGTTCTTTCTGCCAACTGCTATATTGCCTGCCTAGTAACTTAGACTGCCTTCTTAGGAAACTTTAGCTATCATGTTTCTGGGATGGCTTTCCTGATTATCACAACAATCTTCCTCCAGACTGAGCTAGGTCCCTTGCCTGTCAATTGCCCTTATAACAATTATTTCATACACTGTATTAACTGGATGTCTGTAAGGTATTGGAGAGCAGGAACTACTTTTATTAATGATATTAAATACCCAGTGGTTGATACATTATAGTAGTGCTTCATCAAATATATTTAATGAGTAGTGAATGTGTAAAAAAAAATTAACATGGTTTTAAAGTTTATAAAAAATGCTAATTCCTTTACATTGCATAGTTGATTTGGGGGGAACAATACCTTCGGCATAT
>NW_007005608.1:2522-7931 GCF_000164805.1 Carlito syrichta
ATGTTAAAGCTTCATAAAAGTAGAAGATAATACTTTAGTTACAACTCTCACCTGTTTACTTATTGTTTCTGACCAGGAAGAATGGCATGGGAGAAATAGAAAATATAACCGCAAACTTCATTGAGTTAGCACTTCTTAAAACAGTAGTCCTAAAGAGTTGACAGAAGCTCTAAATCATCAACTATTAACTGTTTAAACAGCAGTAATTTTGGGGCACCCACAATGCCCATCTGGCTGCTTATAACATAGCACAAACTCTATAAATACACACAGCACTTTCTGCTACGTCTCTGCCTACCTCCCTGCCTACCTCCAGCTTTCACTATCCCACTATGCATCCCACTTGTGTGTTCAACAAACACTTGGAGTTCTGTGCTTAAAACTCAACTGCCAATGGTGGCCTCATGCCTGCTTTCTCCTTTCTGTTACTCAGGTCAAAAAGCTCTGAATATTCTTGACAACTTTTTTTCTTTCTCAAGACTGATTTGGGAAATCCAGTTAACTCTAACCTCAAAACATATCCCAATTTCAAACCCTTTTAGCCATCTCCACTGTTACCACCTAGAGTGACCCACTAAATAGAAACACACCATTTAATCAACAACCATTTAATCCTAACTGAACTTTCCATCATCTTGCTTTCCTACAAATCCATTCTTAAAAGAGTTTCAAGACTGACCCTTTAAAATAGAAATTCGATATTGTTACCTCTCTACTCAAAAACTTGTCATAGTTCTTTCCATTTGACTCAAAGTAGAGCTGGATTCCCTTCAGTAGCCTGCAAGACTTCATCTCTTCTGATACTTCATCTGTCATCATACTTCCAGCATGACCCTGGATGTCTTGCATCTCCTCAAACATGCTAAACATGCTTTCATTCCTTAAGGCCTGTGTACGAACTGCTTGGGAAGACTTGATCTCCTTCTAGTCTTGGCTCAAATGACTCTTCTCTATTATTGGGTTTATTTGTCGTGACAATCCCACTGTAGGCATGCAAGAAAATGGCCATAATATTTTGAGATTCAGTTGAAAGTTTGTAGGAGTGAAATAACATAGTGCTAGAAGTTTGTTTTAAAATCTTTGTAAAGAAAGGAGAAAAAATAATAAAAGATACATGAATTAAGTGTAGCAAATTTTTGGCAACTGGTATATCTGAGTGATCAGTATATGGAGGTTCATTATACAGAAATTAATGTTCAATATTCTCAGTATAATCTATTCTATTTTAAAATTTAACACTAACAAAAAGAAGTCAAAGCTTGTTTCTTTTATACTTTGTCTTCTTTTTCATATATAGCACTTATTCTCTAATGTATAATATTATTTTAACATTGTAGTATATGATTTATTTGTTATACATTTGTTTATTATCTATTTCCCTCTAAGTAATGTAAACTCCACAAAGGATAAGAGATAAGATCTTTGTTCAATCAATTGCTGATAAATCCAAAGTGCCTACAACTGTAGCTGCCAAAGTTATAAGTGTTTAATAAATAGCTAAAGAATGAATGTTGAATGAATGAGTAATAGCTGGTTAGCCAACATTCAATAATTAACTAGAAAATAACTCTTTTAATCCCCTCTTGCTTCTGTGCTAAATTATGTGTACTTTCTCTTATCTCTCAGACAGAATGCTGCATTGTCTTCATAACTCTGTTAATACTTAACACATTATTTTTGAAATAATTTTCTTCTCTGACATTTAGTCTGTGAACTCCTTAATGGTAGAAACTGGTTTTTGTATTCCTTAGACACTGTCTGACATATAAGCAATTATTAAAGATTATTTCTCTTCCACATCTGATTTCTTTTCCTAAATGAAAAAATAAGTGAATAGATGAATGAATTAGCCAGTTCCTATCTCCATCATTATACCATTTTCTTAAAAATATTAAATAAAGGAGCTCCTTGTTTCCAAACTTAATAGCTATTGTCAATTCATATCCTTTCCAAACTCCATAAGTAGCCAATTTTTTTTTAACCATGGAGAGATGGAACATCTTTAGTATAGTCAACTGGTTTCCATTAAATAATCATCTTATGCCTTTTTCTCTTTTGTTCCCACAAATGTTTTCTAAGTTTCTGCCTTTGTAGTTTGTCTCAATTCTACAGTCCTACACAAGGCCTTCGTTTGATCCATAGGGTAATATCTTGAGAGTCCAGAAAAAGCATCCCTCTGCAGTAGATGCAACCTTACCATGAGCACAGGCTAAATCTTAGGTATCCTTTGCTCCATCAGCAGATTGCTCTTTTTTGTGGAAAACCAGTACACACAATCATGATAAAAGCCCTTTCCCAATTCCACAGTTTCACCTATTATGTTTCCCTGTATAACCCACAAAATCTAATTCTCTACTTTGTCGTCACCGTGTATCACTTTTTCTTACTGTGTGACATGTGACTTCCTTTCTATGTCTGGAGACTCCACATTTTAACCCTGAATCTACCTCCTACAACAGAAACTAAAAATGTCAAATATTTATTGCCCAGACTCTCATATAATTAAAGCCCAGGTACATAACCGGATCACCTGAAACAGACACCTTTAGCACGAACTCTGAAACAGATCCTTGGAACATGAAAAAGCAGGGACATGAATATTTGAGAACAAGTCTAGCAATGTATGTCAGAAGCAGCATATACCTTGGGCTTTTAGATATAGCAGTGGCAGAGGTGCCAGTGAAGGTGAGCATCCATTGCATCAGTGAGCAAGCTTCTGGGACCTATGCCATGCAGAAAGACCACCATTGCCACCACCAAACTGTTATAGGAATGTGATTAATTCAAGGCACTGCTCTTGGCTATATTACTTGTAAGCCCAATTCTCTAGCCTGCTAAGAAGTTCTGTGGACTTTGCATTTTTTTCCACTAATTCATTCCAGAACTTTCCTAAGTTTGGAGATATAATTATCAAAAATAAGAAATTTGGTCCCTTTTATTATGAAAATTTTACTCGGATAAGAAAATGTTGAGGAAGGATCCAAGATGACCACCATTGAGGAGCAGACAGGCACATCTCTTGTTGAGCAAGGCAGAGAGTAGGGACCCTAATTCCAATAGACAGAAACACCCCAAACATTTTTAAAAGGGTGAAGCATTCTGCACCCAGTAAAGTTCTTTTTGAACACATAGAAATCAGAAAATGAAAAAAAGATGAGGGAGTCTGGGTGCCTTATCCTTCGCTGTGCACCAGGTGTATGCACAAACTGAAGCCTTGCCCAGTGAAGGAGAGTGAGTGAGTCTAAGACACGTAGAATTGGTCCAAACCTTTCTCAGCTTTGCACTAGTCATTGGTTCCATGCAGAAGGAATACTGGTCAGGGCACAGTGGCAGGCAACCAGAGCCCAAGGGAATGGGAAAAAAGTCCCTGCCCATTCAGCCACTGTGAGCGCAACTTCTGCCAACAAAGCCTGGCAGCCAGCTCCCAGGTAGGGATAGCCCACCTGCAGAGTGAACCCAGCTAGCACATACCACTACAGTTGATGGTCATCTTTCCAGCCAGATCAGATAATTGCTTTCAAGCTCTGCATGCTGCAAGGTGGATCCTTCTTCCTCTAGGCAAATAACTCAATTTTATTCAAAAGCAGAGTGTAGACTTCAGCAGGGAGGAAGCTATGCCAAGACACATGAAGGAGTTCTTGATGGGAAGGCTTCTGGGTAGCAAACCGAAGATGGTAGTTAGAGTAGGCCAATGCCCCCACTCACATTTCACAGAGCGCTAGTAGCAGGTGCTGAAAACTAACCCAACTAGATAAAAAGCATGAGGGAAAATCTACTGGAAAGAAACCTGTCACAGGATGAAACAAGGATCAGAAGTTAATGTTCCTCCCTCTGTCACTGATTGATGTATATTGAACCACAGAAAGAGCTCTAGAACAGAAGGTCAGTGACTAACTTCAAAGCAACAAAAATGAATAGGTATTATAGAGAAGGAAGAGAGAAGTCTGTCACAAATGAGGAAAAGTCTATGAAAAACACAGGCAAGCCTAGACTTCTAATAAGATAGTGCCCCAAAAAGCAGTTATCAAGGTACAAAAAATGGAAACACCCCAAAATGTCCTGCCTCAGACAACATTCACTCAGACAACATTCAGGGACTGGATGGCTAAAATGAACAGACAAAACCAAGAGAAGCTAGAAACAAACTCACCAAAGTTGTACAGAAAGTAAATGTGGAGTTGGATAATTTTAGAAAGGCCTATTTTGCAATGGAAATGGAGTACTCTAACCTAGAAATAAAAAACATATTAACAAGCACAAGGAGCAGTATCAATCAAGCAGAAGAAATAATCTCAGAGCTTTAAGATCAAAATATGGAATTAACCTAGTCTGTCAAAAACAGTAAAATGCTCAAAAAGAAGGAGTAAATCCTCTGAGATATGTGGTACTATGTTAAGAAGTCAAAACTATACCTTATTGGTATCCCTGAAGCAGAATGGAAAACTGAGAACACCATGGAACAAATGGTCCATGAAGTTATCCAGGAAAATTCTCTACATTTTGCTGAGAGATGAGCATTCAAGCACCAGAGATTCAGAGAATCTCTGCAAGGTATCCTATGAGAAGACCATACCTGAGACACAAATTAATCTGACTCCACAAAGTAAGCATGAAAGAAAAAGTCCTAAAGACAGCAAGAGGGAAAGATCATACTACCTATCAGGGAAGACCCATCAGAATCACTCTAGACTTATCTGCAGAAACACTACAAGCCAGAAGGTACTGAAGTCTAAATTCTAGCATTTTTAAAGATAAGCCATGGATTTCCCACCCCACCAAGCTAAACTTTATCAATTACAGATGATTAAAATCTTTTTAAGAGATCCAATCCCAGTCCTTCAGGAGACACTTAAGAAGGTATTGAACACAGAAACAAAAAGAACCGTCATATCCATCACAAAAATACAGGCAAGCACAGAGATAACATAGCATACAGAGCACTCACAAAAACGACACTTCACACATATATAAATACGAAAGTAAAAAGGAAACAAAGCTACCCCTATGATCCCTATGAGAGGGATAAAGTCTCACATTTCAACAATCGATTTGAATGTGAATAAACTAAATGCACAATTGAAGAGACATAGAATGGCAAAGTGGATGATGAAGTATAATCCAACAGTCTGCTGCCCCCTGGGAAACACATCTCACTGCCAAGGACAGCCACAGGCTCAAAGTTGGGGACTGGAAAATGGTATTTCAGTCAAATGAAAAACAGAAGACAGCAGGTGCAGCTATTCTGATATCACACAAAACAGACATCAAACCAACAAAAGTTAAAAAGGACACTACTATATAATAATAACAATAATAACAATAATAATATACTCAATCTAACAGCAATAAAAATCCATCTTAAACATATATACAACCAACACAGGAGCACAAGGTTTTACAAAACCACTA
>NW_007005609.1:0-731 GCF_000164805.1 Carlito syrichta
ATTCTGACTGGAGTTAGATGGTATCTCAGTGTGGTTTTGATTTGCATCTCCCTGGTGATTAGTGAGGTTGAACATTTCTTCATGTGTCTGTTGGCTGCTTGGATGTCTAACTTTGAGAAGTGTCCATTCACATGTTTTGCCCATTTTATAATGGGGTTGTTTGTTTTTTTCTTTTCAGCACATTTGAGTTCCTTGTAGATCCAAGATGTTAAGCCTTTCTCAGACCTGGAGTTGGCAAATACTTTTTCCCAGTCAGTGGGCTGTCTCCCTGCTCTCTTGATGGTTTCTTTGGCTTTGTAGAAGCTTGTCAGTTTAATGAGGTCCCACTTGTCTATCTTATCTCTTATGGCTTGTGGGTTTTGGGTTTTGCTCAGGAATTGGATGCCAGTTCCAATTTCTATGAGGGTATGTCCTTCATTTTCTAAGGTTCTTATGGTTTGAGGTTTTACATTTAGGTCTCTGATCCATTTGGAGTTAATTTTTGTGTATGAGGATAGATAGGGGTCCTGTTTCAATCTTCTGCATGTGGTCAGTCAGTTTTCCCAGCACCATTTACTGAATAGTTCTCTTCTCCCCTGTGGTAGGTGGTGGAGGCTTTGTTGAAGATGAGTTGGTTGAGAAATTGAGGTTTTGCTTCTGGAATCTCAATTCTATTCCATTGATCTATATGCCTGTTCCTATACCAATACCAAGCTGTTTTGATGATTGTAGCTTTATAGTAAAGTTTTGAA
>NW_007005610.1:0-742 GCF_000164805.1 Carlito syrichta
GGAGTTTATTACAAGTTTCTGTTTTGATTTGTAAATTGTCCTTAAGTAAAATACACACCTGATGCCAACGTCTAGATTGTTAAAATGCAAGACGGTATACTACAAAAATCTGCATCATAAAATCTGATAGGTTGACAAATGAGAAAGCTAAAGCCTATTGAGAAATACATACAGGCACACTTCCTGGGTGAGCCTATACCTGTCTGCATCTCCATCCCTACTCATACCTAAACTCTGTGACTCTTTACTGCATGCCACCCCATCACTTCAAGGAATAGACAAATCACAGGAAAGGTGCTTTTAACTTACACAGGGCAACTCAGAAAAATTTCAACACAGTTCAAAAATTGATACTATAATGAAGATAATATTATTTAATAATAGTGCAATAAAATTAAAAATATACAATAAAAGTCCCAAAATACCTTCATACATGGTATTTGGTCTTAAAACTAAAAAAAAAAAAAAAAAAAAAAGTCCTACATTATAAGACATTATAATTTAGACATATATTTATATTTTTAATTTAGACACATTTATATCCTTAATTTAGACATATGTTTATATTTTTAATTTAGACATATATTTATATGTACGTTACCCCTCCAAAAAATTTGCACACTTCTGTTCTACATAACAAATCAACAGCATCCACAAAAAAGTCTAATGAATGCAAGGATTTAGTACAATTTCTGGACTCAAGATCAATGTATAGTACAATAATTTAGAGATTATATTTACA
>NW_007005611.1:0-797 GCF_000164805.1 Carlito syrichta
TTCACACATCCTTCCCATAACTACTGACAGTAATGACCAGAGAGGATGTGAGATACTGGCTTAGGAGTGATGATATGGTTCTCAGATCTGCACAAACCCAAAGATGATTTACTGCTAAATCCCTCAAAGGAAATTGTGTGTGGGATGTGAGAAAGGGGAATGCTAAATGGTATATCTGTGTTTGAGTCTTCCAAGAATGTTTGAAATTTAGACCAGTGTACTATCGTCCATGATTTCATATGTTTTCAACCACCTACGTTATTAAAGATAAACACTTGCCTACTAGAAATCCCTTTAGAAAATCTATTGACAAACATACACCCACAAAACACCTCCTGAGTGTATGCATTCCAGGCTTTAAATGAGTGTGTGCACTAGAAGTCACATGTCCATGGGTTAAAATCTGCTCAACTGGCTTGAGAGACAGCAGCCTCATAAAAGTATCCTACTGAGCAGTGTCACCAAGGTTAGCAGACTTTACAAGCTCAGCAGAACATCTCTGAGAAGTTCTGAAGATCTGCAGAGTCTACCAGCAGATTCCAAGAGTATTCTTAGAGAAAACTTCAGGTTTTGAAATGAGTCAAAGAAGAACTGACCCTGCCACCAGGCCACATAGAAATATCCCATGACCCAGGGGCCCTTGATCTGTCGTTTTCTGACCTCATCCCTCACTCAAATGTCACCAGAGCCATCTCCAGAGCTCCTACACCATTTTGTCCTTGCTGCAGCCCGGCAGTTTCATCCCCACATTTGCAGTGTGAGAAGATACACAGAGGGACTCCAGGCCACCTGACCTC
>NW_007005612.1:0-817 GCF_000164805.1 Carlito syrichta
ACCCTGGGCTCAGTGATTCTCCCACCTCAGCCTCCCAACTAATTGGAACTACAGGCACCACCATACCTGGCAATTTTAAACAAAAAAATTTAGAGACAGAGTCTCACCAAGTTGCCAAGGCTGGTCTTGAACTCCTGGGCTCAAGCAATCCCTCTACCTCAGCCTCCCGAGTAGTTCAGATCACAGGTATAAGCCACCACACTCAGTTAATTTTGATTTTTTGTGGAGATGAGGTCTCACAATGTTGCTCCAGCTGGTCTCGAATTCCTGGCCTCATGCAATCCTCCTGCCCAGGCCTCCTGCCCAGGACTAGGATGACAAGCATGAGCCACCATGCCCCCTGAGCTGGCATGTAGTAGGTGCTCAATGTTTGTGATCAAGGTAGAAACACATGTGAGGCCAGCAGGGAGCAAGGACCGGCAGGAATCCCGGTGGGGAGGAGGAGACAGAAGTCTGGAGCAAAGAGGGTGCACAATGTGGGGACCATGGGGACAGATCCGGAGTGGACCACAGCAGCCCTCTGGCATTCAAGCCGCAAGTGACATCGCCCAGATGTGACCACAGGGCAGAAGACGCGGTGGGGTGCCGGTCGCGGGGCTCACCATCTGCTGCAGGTCCTGGATGATGACGCGGATGACCAGCATGTTGCCCTGGCTCTCCTCCATCCTGGCACCACCCGATTCTCCTCGGTGGCTCAGATCATGTTGTAGATGGTCTCTTCTTTGGAGCTGTCCAACTCTGATCCCACAGAATAATCAGAGAAGTTCTGGACCATCTCGTTCTTGCTGGATGTCGGGCTGTGTGGCCTGGCTGCCTG
>NW_007005613.1:0-1915 GCF_000164805.1 Carlito syrichta
ATGGGAAGCATGCCTTCCCTGGCTGCTGTTGAGAGAGCTGTGCACCCCATGGGAGAGCAGTGGTTTATGTGTGAATAAGCTTTGCAGTCTAAGCCCAACTGCTAAGGTGTATGGATGGAGGAGACCCCCAGGGCTACCTCACTTACACCACCTGCTCCAGAGTCCAGTGGTGGTGGTGGGGGGGGTACCTTACCCAGCACAGGTTGATTCACATGTGCCTAATGAATAAATCAGTGTTTTCTGTTAAGCCACAGGCCTGGTTCCTGCAGGGTTTCTTCTTGGAGAAGTGCCATTTCAGGGTCACCCATAGAGAACTGAGTGTAACTGTTTTTATGGCCTTGTACCAATCTGCTGACTTAAGTCACAATAAGGGGGAAATAGCTTATCAAATCTTTTCCAGGGATAGGTTCTGATGGTTCCATGGAGGAAAAAGGCACTGGGGAGAGTAGAACAAATGTTGTCTAATTTACATTTTTGCTTGAGGCTGCCCTGTTTCTGAATTTAGTGCAAGTATCCACCTGATCAGCACCCAGGGATTTGTTCTTAGCACTTAGAACTCTATCTGCTCTTTCCTTCCACTACCAGAACCTCACCTCCTCCTCCTCCTCCTCCTGCATGCTTTTTGGCCCCCAACCATCACTCTACCAAATACAGTTCTGGCTTAGTCCTTGCCTGTCTCAAAGAGGCCATTCTGAATGGAATATAACACTAATCAAGAAAATTTTTAGATAACTGTGATCAAGCTGATTAGGAAAGGACTCCAGTTTTACTTAAAGACAGGGTTACTGGTCAGTTTCCCCAGGAGTAGACTTTGAGATGGCAGTAGGAGGTTTATTGCAGAGCATGCTCAGAATCAACACACCTGAGGGACCCTGGGAAGCGGAGTGGGGTAGATTGGGGGGGTGGGGAGGGAAAAACTGAGATGCGGTGGAGTTGCAGCAAAGGTTTCAGCCAATCCTATAGGGAGGTCAAAAGTTGAAAGAACCCTGGAGAGTTGTCCTGAATTGAGTTGAATAGACAGCTGGACCTTTATAAACCCTGCATGACCAGCCACTGAACATAGTCTTTGCCTGAAACAGGCGTGATGCTGAGACAAGGCAACTCTTCACTCAAAGGCAAATCCCAAAGACAATCAGCTAAGTGCCATCAGCTATCAGCCCTCTCAACAACTGGGGAGACAGTGCTTCAGACTTGGGGAGGGCATCTTAGTGGGGCATCATGGTATCTACTAGAATAAGGTCACTGCTCCTTCTAAGTACAGGCTTTCAACCAGGGCTCAGAGAAAGGAAAAATTATTCATTATTTTGTTAGAAACTTTTCCAAGATCTGTTCTTTTTAGGCAATCACATCACTGACACTCATGCCACTCATGGTTTGGGGGTTGCCAATTCAACACACCTGGGTCAATCTACACTGGCAACTGTCACATGTATAATAATTCATGCAAGTTTCTGCCTGCTTCCCTGTGTGTGGTCAGACCCACAAACTAAAATATTTGAAATGCAAATTATTATAAATTAGTTTTATGTTATTTTTCTTTTATGTTGCAGTTAAGACTATATATAAGTAATAATATTCATATACATTTCATTTAAGAATAGGAATGGAAACACGGCAAAATATTTTGTATGAAAAGAGATGGTTAGGTCTGAAAAAGTAATTTAGGATGGAAGCTTGCTCTAGAGTAATTCTCAACCCTGACTGACCATTAAAATCACCTGGGAAGCTATAAAATACCTCAATGCCTAGGTCATACCAGACCAATTAAATCAGAACCTCTGGAGGTAAAGCACAGACATTATTATTTTTGAAACCCCCTAAAGGAATTGCAAATGCCCAGATACGATTGGAAAAATCTGTACCTTGGAGCAGTGGTTCTCGATCTTGAATGTGCATATCAATCACCTAGAGATTG
>NW_007005614.1:0-588 GCF_000164805.1 Carlito syrichta
GTTTACAGAGGGCTCCAGGCATCACTGAAAGTACTGGACAGGTGCTTTCTCATTGAATGTGTGGCATAGGGAGGTTAAAACTAAAAAGCTAATAAAATCCAAGTAACCTGACTTCGGAGCCCAGATTCTTAGCCACCAGGTTATACTGCCTACTGTTAGTTGTTTAGCCATAAATGTTATACATATATATATGTATATAATTTCTTTTTCTTTCTTTCTTTCTTTCTTTCTTTTTTTTTTTTTTTTTTTTGAATTGGAGTCTCACTCTGTCGCCCAAACTGGAGTGCAGTGGCCGCTCCCAGCCACCGCAGCCTCAACCTGCTGGGCTCCAGCAATCCTTCTGCCTCATCCTTCCAAGTAACTGGAAGTACAGGCATGCGCTACCACGCCCGGCTGATTTTTTGATTTATTGTAAAGATGAGGTCTTGCTGCCCAGGCAAGTCTCGAACCCATGGGCTCAGGTAATCCACTCACCTCAGCCTCCCAAAGGCACAGGATTACAGGCTGAACCACCGAGCCCGGCTTCTTTCTTTCTTTCTTTCTTTCTTTCTTTCTTTCTTTCTTTCATTCTTTCTTTCTCTCTTTCTT
>NW_007005615.1:0-792 GCF_000164805.1 Carlito syrichta
TGCATGTTAAAAGCTTTCGAGGTGATTCTAATATGGAGACATGGTGAGACACACTGAGATAGATGGTCGAATAGAGAATGTATAATCCATTAACCAATTTGCTCATCAGTTAATATATATGTGTGTAATATATCATATCTTAATGTGTGTGCGCAAGGAGGACTAATGCCAGACTTCAGATATTCAACATTTCTCAAATATACTCAGCAGAATAGTAATTGTATGAGACTTTAATAGCGATTATCTAAAAACACGAAATAAGCAGAAGCCTATGGGGAAACTCTGAGTTTAGTTAATGGCTTCTCCGCAGGACTTCTCAGGGCTTTAATGAGTCCAGTGGACTGTGAACCTCAACTTAACTTTTTTGAAGAATACTCCAGGGCCCATCTGACTGTCCTAGGAACTTTCTCTGAAAAAATGATATATTGTTTATAAAATGGCAGGTAAAGGGGTTTGGTGAGGGGAGAGCATCTCTCTTGCTTATATGTTTTAAAATTCTATTGTTTATTTTGTCTCCTCCGACTCTCTTACTATAGAGGCCGTTGGTAAATTACTATTTCTTTAAAAAGCAAACATCCTTTCCTTCTCCAGTTTCCCTTTGGTATTTTAAAATTAAAGTATATGTAACAGATTTGAAGCAAAACAAATGCCAGTTACTTCACGAGTTAAGACATATTTTTTACAGCAATAAAAAACATTTACTCTCTTTACAACATTTCTGTTATTCTGTTACTCAGAGCAATGCAGATTTATCAAACAAACCCAGTATATTGATGGGTTCAATTCACGACT
>NW_007005616.1:0-4377 GCF_000164805.1 Carlito syrichta
AATCTCCTATACTTTGGAGGTGTGTAATGAGAAAAACTTATTTCAAAACATCCCAGGCATGAGAATTTCCTGTTCAAACCTTCAGTGACAGATTGATGAGAAATCAACTTTTTCCATTCTTACTTCATTCTGAGCTTTCACAGGGCGGTCTGTGAAGACCACAGAAATTGTTTCTACTTGTTCTGGATATATGACTTTAAATTTCATCTTTTATTCCAGCTTTTCCACTAAAGGATTTGTGACATTCTGGGGCAGAAGGTACAGGCAGCAACTTTCCATCTCTCTACTAGCCTACCTCATTTAGTGGGAGATTGCAAACATTAGATTTGATGTAATGGAGGTACAATTCACATATAATAAAATCAAAGTGTCAATTTGATATCTTTATATGAGTAAGTCAGGATAGATCCCTGGAATGTAAAATATGTTGGAGAATTTCTTAAAGTTTTCAAATTATTGTTTGTGGAAAGTAGTAAATGGCATTCACACATATTTGGATTTTTAGTCAATATTATTTACGTAACCTGTAAATATCATAACTATCAAGTAATTTTGGATTTTTGTAATCACAACATTGTGTATCTTTGAATAATATAAAAATTATATATAGTACAGAGATTGTTAAAGTAAATAAATAAATGAAAGTTAAATTCACTATTATCAGATGATAAAGTAGATTTAATAAAATCAATTTTATTTTTTAATAAAAGAATATGAAGTAGATTACATAAAATACTAAATTGCATTAAAAGTGTTTTGAAAAATACTTTTTAAAAGTTGATTAAAATATTGCAATAGAGTCGGGCTCAGTGGCTCAGCCTGTAATCCTGCACCTTTGGGAGGCTGAGGTGAGTGGATTGCCTGAGACCGCGGGTTCGAGACCCGCCTGGGCAGTGAGACCTCATCTTTACAATAAATACAAAAAAAATCGGCCAGGCGTGGTAGCTCATGCCTGTAATTCCAGCTAACTCGGAAGGCTGAGGCGGAAGGATCGCCGGAGCCCAGCAGGTTGAGGCTGTGGTGGCCGGGAGCGGCCACTGCAATACAGTCTGTGCGACAGAGTGAGACTCCAACTCAAAAAAAAAAAAAAAAAAAAAAAAAAAAAATATATATAGCAATAGTGTATATCATATTTCTGTAAGGTACTTCTCTATTGATTTATTTTTCATGCTTTAACTGACATGAATCGGAAAAAATAACAGCAATTGTGATGTAAGTAATAATTAAAATAGGTGATATTTATTGAAAAGATTATGTGCCAATTTTACATGCATTGTATTTTATATGTTCTTATGCTCATTTTCATTGATAAGCTGTGTTATGAGATACTGAATAACTTTTTAAAGGGCAGACATTACAAACTTCAAAGTCAGAATTAATTCTAGACCTCTCTATCTCCAGATTCCATTGACTAAATTATTAGATTAAATTATCTGAATTATTGCAAATACACAACTAAAATGATCTTGACACATGTTGACAGTCAAGGAATCTTTTTGTAATGTTAAACCGAGACAGTTTCTACATAAATGATCTATATTTTTATTTATTGTTTTATGGCTTTACATTTTAGCCAGGAAATAATAGCCAATACGTCTATGAAATAAGTATTTTTAAAAAGTTTTAATCTCTCCAATATTGTTATGTATGTTTATTATGTCATGTAATATTTTCCAAAATATAAAGATTGTTACATTCCTAGTAATTTATCAGAACTCATCAGTATTTCAAAAAAAACATTATGTAACCATTATTTCATGTCAATAAATGACTGTAAGCTATCAAATAAAAGTTCATTAGTAAAACTATAATATATATGTCAACATTCATGTTTTCCATGTTCAGACGAGTCTTAACATACTTTGACTTTCAAAATTACTATAAACCATATTAAAATTTTAATTCAGGTATTGTATTGACATTAAAGTATATTTGTGAATCACACTTAACTAATGTATTTATTGTAATTCAGGAATTTCTTTTTTAGTTGACTAATTTATTGCTTTTCATTGCCCCAGCAATAATATTTTTTGTGAAAAGCAGAAACCTTTATACAAATATTTTTTTCTATAAGAACTTGTTTAAGTCTAAGGAAATTAGAGCAAAAACTGTAGATTCCTCAATGAAACTTAAGTGTGGGTATTTTCTCTCCATTTTGCTCCTTTTGACTGTGTTAGGTATGTTGTCATTATAAACTGTGTATTAGCCTCTTAAGTGCTGTTATTATACAGAAGAGTTTCTAATAACACACAGCAAGAAAAATGGATAATCACAGAGTAATCTACTCAAAACTGAATTTGCCCCCAAACCCAAAGAACCAGGAGAGAAAGTCTAAGGGCAATAAAAGCTCCATTTTAGTAACTGAACAGGAAATAACCTATGTGGAATTAAGCCTTCCAACTGCTTCTCAGGATCTTCTAGACAATGACAAAACTTTCCACAGCAAAGGTATGGCATTTCACAGCTCTCCAGTGTAATTGTCCAGAATGAGCAGCTTGGGTAACAGGATATGGGAAAAGAGCAGGTTTGTTCACATAATTTTTATTTGTGAATATCAGAGTTCCAATACGAGTTATGCTATTTAAAAATGAAATATGGTTGCTATTTTTACCCAGACATTGTGGAAATCTGTAGTTTTTGTCCAGCAAATCATAGAGCATTATATTTACTCAAAGTGCAATGGTACTCTCCAAGAAAATCTTTTTTGGTGGTTATGCAGTTTGGTGTCCAAGTTTACCTATATGATTCTTGTGCATGTGGGTTCTGAGGCTGCATATCTTCTAAATAACTATCTCCATCTATTTTTTCTTTGTGTTTTTATTTCTTATCCTACAGAATTATCGTCACCTACAGAGAAGCTCATTGTTGGCATCCTGGGAATTATCTGTTTGGCATTAATAGTGACCACGGTAACAATAGTTATTATTCATTGTAAGTATATTTTGGAAAAATAAAGGAGTGCTTTTCACCTAAATGAATAGAAATGCCTCTAAATATTTTGAAATATTGAGGAACAGAATTCTCATTTTTACATTTGTTTTTGAACTAAAAGTGGATTGTTCTGAATTTGTAAAAAGTATAAATGAAAGAATAATTATAAAAAAAGTATTTGCTTTAAATTAGATGTATATGTTCTGATTTCAAACTCCAAAAAGATGTTTACAAAGTGAAAAACCTTACTAAGAAATAGAAATTAATTCTTGAAAGTTGGCTAAATCAAGTACTGTACGAGATATTGATTTGGTTCTTTGCACTATTTAAATATTCTTTCAAAATCTCAATTATATTATATATATATTTTGTCACAAAGTTCTATATTTTTCTATATCTGAACAATATGCCAAATTTCAAAGAACTAACATTATTATGACTTATTCACTTCTTAATTTTGTAAAAGATTATTTTAAATTTTCTAGCGACCACAGCACAGAAGCAGACCAATTCTTTCCAAAATGAAAGCAACCAGAAAGGTACGAATTGATTTCCAAAATTCTGAAATAACAGAGCTTTAATTTTGTATTGTTCTTTTGAAATGAAAAAAATCACCAGAGATATATTCAGGAGAAAAATTATAAAATTTAGCCATAAGTGTCTGTAAATAAAAAATGTAGGAGCTTATTTTCTTTTCTTTAGCAATGAATATAAATACTAATTCAAAACACTATAACCTTATTGTATTTGTTTCAATTTTCTATTGTTATAAACTCATGCGATAAATAATTTTACTCTTATAAAAAATGTATGTCTGTTCAGTGATTTAAAAATGTGTGTAATGTGACCATTAACCTGCTGGCTCGTTTCATGTGTGAACACAATTAGGGGACGAAAGGCTGCTTTACAGTGTGTACATGTGTGAATCAGTGGGTTTTTAATTATATATACCATCCTGTTAGAATGCCTAGATATCTTATGTACACACATGACATACTTTTGTAAATTTACACTGTCAGTGTTATTTTAAACTATTCATATTGTTTCTGGGTAATTTACAATGTTTCCTCAGCATATAATTGTAGTTGTCCAGAGGAATGGTTTACATATTCCAACAGCTGTTACTACCTTGGAAAGGAAACAAAAACTTGGGATGAGAGTATGGTGGCATGGGCTTCTATGAACTCCAGTGTGCTTTATATAGATGATGAAGAAGAAATGGTAAGACTTTGAATGTTTCAACTACCTTATTAAAAACTTATTTCAGTCAGTAAAACATTTGAGGAAATAATCTATTTTCTTGTACATATTTTGTTGAATTATTTTCAGCTAAGCAGATTATATTGCTTGACTTTAAAATAGTTTATTTGTATTCACCTTCTGCTAATGCACTTTTCATTACTTTTTAATAAAACCATGCTTCCATTCATGCTTTAATTCTAAAAC
>NW_007005617.1:0-669 GCF_000164805.1 Carlito syrichta
ATGAGAACCCATATCACCCAGATTCCTTATTCTTTCTTAGGAAAGTCCGTGCAGTTGCCTGTATATGAGTATTTCATTTCACTAAATTATGCTTCTAAAACCGAAATTCGTGTTTAGCCCTTAGCATTACACACTGAAGTTTTTTTGGGAGATTGAGGACACGTGTAAACCAGATTTCTTATTCTTCCTTAGCAGTGGACAGTGCAGTTTCCTGTATATGAGGACTCCCATTATCCAGATTCCTATGTCCAAAACCTGATTAGTGGTTATCTCTTAGCATGAGGCTCTGTAGCTTTTTGGGATGGAGGACTCGTGTAAACAAGATTCCTGATTCTTCCATAGCAATAGGTCCTGTAGTGTTCTGTATATGAAGACTCCCATAACAAAAATTCCTGCTTCATACTCAGGAAGATGCCAACACATTTCCTGGGGACCTAGAATTCCAATTGATTGCCTGTCAAGATAAAGACTCCCAAAAGTTCTTGGCAAATTCGAACCCAAGACTCCTGGTTCCCTTTTCAAAGGACACCCTAAAAATATGGCGAAATAGAAGCCCACCTTGCTGATTAAACCTTAACAAGAGACCTTGTAGATTTAGGCGATAGAGAACTCCAAGAACTAGATTCCCTTACCGTTTTCAGCAAGATGCCCTGATTTTCCCTGTCTATG
>NW_007005618.1:0-747 GCF_000164805.1 Carlito syrichta
CCAGTGAGTTGTGTTAAGTATGTGACTTTAGCTAGACAGCTGGTGATGCTGACTTAAATCTAGCTATCCTGCTTGGCAGCTGGCTCTCCAACTGCCTTAACTAACAGACTTTACTAGCTACCCAGTTGACTTAAACAGTTGACTTAACTAGCTAGCTAACGAGCAATCCAACTGACTTAATTAGCTGATTCAACTTGCTAGCTACCTAGCTAGCTATCATATAGCTAGTTGACAACTAGCTGACTTAGCTAGCTAGCTAGCTGACATATCATGCTGGCTTAACTAGCTAGCTGCCTAGCTACCAAGCTGACTTAACTAGCTAAAATAACTAGCGAGCCAGATGGCTACACATCCATTGTAACAAGCTTTTTAACTAGATAGCAAGCTGGCGAGACAACTGACTTAACGAGCTGCATTAACTAGCTAACCAGCTGATTAGCCAGGTGACTAAACTACCTGACTTAACTAGCTGGCCAGCTGTCTAGCCAGGTGACTTAATTGCCTACCTAACTAGCTATCTAGTAGCCTAGCCAACTGACTTAACTAGTTGACTTAATGAAGTAGCTAGCTGGATAGCCAGCAGACTTAACAAGCTAACTATCTAGCTAGACAGCTATATAACCAGCTGACTTAATTGGCTGGCATAACAAGATAGATTGATGGTTAGCCAGCTGACTTAACTAGGTACCTACCTACATTTTCCACTGACTTGCCAGCTGATTTAACTACATCACTACCTAGCTAAAC
>NW_007005619.1:0-610 GCF_000164805.1 Carlito syrichta
AAAAAACTGACTTAACTACCTGACAACTTGCTGACAACTATTTAGGTATCTGACTTAACTGGCTGACTTAACTAGTTGAATTAAATTGTTAGCTAACTCTTTAACTAGCTGAATAAGTAGCTGAATTAATAATTAGCTAACTAGTTATGTAGCAGACTTAAGTAGCTGACCTAAATAATTAGCTAACTAGTGAGCTAGCTGACTTAGCTAGCTGACTTAGCTACCTATCTACTTAGATAGCTGACTTAGCTATATGACAACTAGTTGGCTAACACGATATCAAGCTGATTTAGCAAGTTGGCTAATGAGTTAGCTAACAGTTTTAACTAGTTGGTAAACGAGTTAACTAACTGACTAAACTTGTTGGTTAACGAGTTTTCTAGGTGACAACTTGACTGACGAGACGGCTGACAACTTAGCTGGTTTAACACATTGACTGACTACACGGCCAACTTGTTAGCTTGTTTAACAAGTCGGCTGACTAGTCGGTTGACTATTTAACTGCGTTAACTTGTTGACAGTAGAGTTGGCCCACTACTTAGCAGGTTAAACTACTTGCCTGCTGGTTTCCTGACCTAACTAGTCAGCCGACTATTTGGCCAACTCTTTA
>NW_007005620.1:0-655 GCF_000164805.1 Carlito syrichta
CTGGGAGACTAGGTCACCAGGAAATGTCCCGGTGTCTTGCGGAGAATGAAGCAGGAATTTCAGTTATGGGAGTCCACATATACAGAACACTACAGGACCTGTTGCTAAAGTAGAGTAAGGAATCTTGGTTACACGAGTCCTCCATCCCAAAAAGCTACAGAGCGTCTGGCTAAGAGATAACAACAAATCATATTTTGGGAGTTGGAATCTGGATAATGGGAGTCCTCATATACGGAAAACTGCACTGTCTATTGCTACGGAAAAATAAGGAATCTGGTTGACACGTGCCTCAATCCCAATAAAAACTTCAGCGTGTCTTGATAAGGGCTAAGCATGATTTTGGGTTTCTGAAGAATAATCTAGAGAAATGAAATCCTCATATACAGAAAACTGCACGGACTTTTCCTAAGAAAGAATAAGGAATCTGTGTGACATGTGTTCTCAATCCCCAAAAAACTACACAGCGTCTTCCTAAAGCTCTACACAAGCATGAGTGTTTTGACGCATGTATCTGGGAAAAGGGAGTACTCATATGGAGGCAACTGCAAAGCTGTTGCTAAAAGTAAGGAATCTTGGGTACACGAGTCCTCAGTCCTGAAAATTTACAGGGCATCTTGCTGATGGCTAAAGAAAAATTCAGGGTTTTGAGGCATGA
>NW_007005621.1:0-804 GCF_000164805.1 Carlito syrichta
CGGTCTATTCTGAGCCAATATCTTTCTGTGGCATGTGTGGTCACTTTCTAATTTTCATCATATATTTAGTTGTTTGAAAAACCTAGTTTTTTTGTCTGGATCCAAAAAGGGGGAGAAGAGATAAACAAAGAGGAATTGGGAAAAGATTGGTGACCCTTGACATTCCCTGAAAGTCACTTCAGCATGAGGGGCAGGGATTTCAAAAATGGGGGAATGTGCAGCAACAATGGCTGTTTACTTTTTTTTTGTCTGCACCGTTGTGATCAGAGCAGCAATCAGTGATTAGAGCACAGATTGCTGATATTGGAGGATAGGGTTCTTTCCACCCAACCTGGTCCCTTTCAAATTGCATGAAAGCTGCTCCTAGAACACATGCATGTCTGCCTGCCACATTGCTGGGGAGTATAGGATGAGTAGCTGCTACTGTACTAAGAGCTGGAATGAACTGAAATTAACTGCAACTTACCATACAAGTCTCCTAGAAATTACAGTCCTTCAATAAAGCTCCAAAATTGTTACATAGGATGAATTTTGCCAGTATAGTTGTTGTCTAGATTCCTGGTGCTTCCTACTCTTCCCAAAATCCTCTCAACAATGGTAGATTGGAAGAAATTAAGCATTAGCTATAACATGTAAAGGTAATTATTACATGACTAATGAAGTCACCTTTGATTTTTCTAAAGAAATGCTTTCTCTCCTTGCTTAACTACAATGAGAAGATGGTACCAAGACATCACATCTTCCTCATGTATACCTAAAAACAGTTATTCACAATTCTGGTTACAAATAAGAATCACTTGAAAA
>NW_007005622.1:0-802 GCF_000164805.1 Carlito syrichta
AAACCTATCTTAAGAACTAGGACATCACAAATGTGAACCTGTTTTTCATTGGATAATTGTTAGTTCTTTTATTTTTGTTCAGCATTTACACAAATTACCTTTCAAGAAATAAGATATCAATAAATAAAAAAACAAAAAAGGAATCCAAATATATGTGACTTTTCCAAGATTACACAGTAGCAGAAACAAGTTTCAGACCCGCTCTGTTTCCACTGCCCATGTTGCAGCCCGAGGAGCCCAAGTTACCTGTTGTGACAACCACTTTTCGGCCCTCTTGGGTGAATGCCTTATCCTCGATGTTCACCCAGTAATGAGCATCACTGTTGATAAAAGGTCTGAGCCAGACAATGACCCTGAGTCTAACGATGCTCTTGGTTAAGACATTTGTTAGATTTTCTTTTCCAGATTTTATTTTTGATTCAATAAAGAAAGAGTAAAGGAGAGAGAGAGAGAGAGAGAGAAGGAATTCTGGGGCAAGACAGGTGGTGGGGAGGGAGCTTGTGGATCTGAATCCTCAAAATCTAATAGAATCATCAGACAGGATGAATAAGATCTGTCCAGCTAGTACCTTTCTGGGATGCTCCAGCAGGAAGGCGGGTGGGGATGCAAAATAATGTTTCACAGTATTTTTATATTCTTTGAGCCAGCTCATTGTGTTTAATTACATGTGATTTCTGTATGTAGCACATAGATTTATACAAACCCAAACAGAATGTCTGTAGGGGAAACAACAGCTTCTACTTAATACTTAGCAGTGCATTGACAGCAGGAGCTACTGCTAGCTCAGTCACTTTGTCACTGG
>NW_007005623.1:0-548 GCF_000164805.1 Carlito syrichta
GACTAGAACATTATGGAGGTAAAACGTTATCTATTAAAAAAAAAAAAACAGGCCCAGGTGCAACGGCTCACACCTATAGTCCCAGTGTTTTGGAAAACCAAGGTAGGAAGATCAACTGAGCCCAGGAGTTCAAGACCAGTCTGGGCAAAATAGCGAGACTCCATCTCTAAAAAAATTAAAAACAAAAAAATTAGCCAGGCTGGTGGCTCACACCTGTAGTCCCAGCTACTTGGGAGGATGACGCAGGAAGATTGCTAGAGCCCAGGAGTTCAAGATTGCAGGGAGCTATGAGCATGCTTCTGACTCCAAACTGGGTGACAGAGCGAGATTCTGCCTCTTAAAAATATATACGAGCCGGGCTCGGTGGCTCAGCCTGTAATCCCACGCCTTTGGGAGGCTGAGGTGAGTGGATTGCCTGAGCCCGTGGGTTCGAGACCCGCCTGGGCAGCGAGACCTCATCTCTACAATAAATCAAAAAAAATCAGCCGGGCGTGGTAGCGCATGCCTGTAATTTCGGCTACTCGGAAGGCTGAGGCGGAAGGATCGCC
>NW_007005624.1:0-707 GCF_000164805.1 Carlito syrichta
GTCATGGCCTGATAGTGAATGGAGAAGTCAACATTATAAAGAGACTTAATATTTAAAAATTATGTTAGAGAGTAAATGCAGTCCCAAATGTAATTCCAGGAGAGTTTTTCTTCATATTGTTATTTATTTATTTATTTCATGCTGAATGGGAAATATTCCCACATTATAATAAGATGAGGGAGGCGCATCTCACACACACATGTGAAACTTATTCATTACACTTATAAACTGCAAAAAGATTGTGCTTCTTTCTCTTTCTTTCTTTCTTTCTTTCTTTCTTTCTTTCTTTCTTTCTTTCTTTCTTTCCTTCTTTCTTTCTTTCCACAAAGTATATTATCAAAATCCCTAAGCTACAGTTTTAGCTCTAGGAAAAACATACAATCTAAGTGCCAGTCAGTCCTAACAATGCATTCCCAGATTTTTCTGATAAACATAAGTAGACATCCCCATTAACTTTATTTCTGAATTCTAACCACTGTCACAGACAAAAAAAAAAAAAAAAAAAAAAGGAATAGCTTTTCTCCATACTGTGTGGAACGCAATACACATACCAACATCATTCTTTTCAGACCTGGAAATGACAATACAGAAATTCATATGGAAACATAAATGACCACGAATAGCTAAAACAATCCTTAGCAAAAGAAACAAAGCCGAAGTATCATACTTTCATACTTCAAATTTAATATAAGGCTACAGTAATCAAA
>NW_007005625.1:0-644 GCF_000164805.1 Carlito syrichta
CGATGTACCCTGTAACCCTAAAAGTTTCATTTGTGCATCTATTTGATATGGACTGAGGATTTTGATGTTGCTAAGCATGTAGTACATATTTTTAAATGTAGCCAGTAATCAGGAATTCCACTTCCCTGGGAAAAAGGTGAGCATTTGTCTATTTGTATACAGAATTTTGGAATCCAGATCGCCAGGTAAAATCAGGGCATCATGCTGAGAATGAGAAGAGAATCCGGAATCCGTGAGTCCTTAATCATCAAAATCTATATGGCTTCTTGATAAGTTTAATGAGGAATCTGGGCTTGTAGGTCCCTACATTTTGCAGAGCTACTTGCTGGGTGGATACCTAAAATCTCTAATTACAGGTCCAAGACGATTCTGGTCCTCTAGATACTTGTAATCGAGCATCTGAACCTACAATTCCTTTTGCTTCTTGTGAATATCATCGGCCATAATCCAGTTCCTCAGGAAACAATTGGCATTTTGAGACAAAATCCCTCGCTTCAGGCTACCTCAAAATACTGAAATTTCTTGTGGACAGTCTGGTGGTAATTCTGATATTGGGTTTAGAATATTCCACATTTTTACGATGTCTTGTTAAGGGGAATCTGGTAACTTGGATTGCAGTTCTCATGTATTATATGGGAGTCTTT
>NW_007005626.1:0-823 GCF_000164805.1 Carlito syrichta
CCATCTTGGCAGCCATGCATTTCCTTGTTCAAGAGTGTGACAGCTACTATTTGATTTTTAGAGTGGACTTGTTAGGATAAAATATATACATATACACTCATAGTTGCGTAAATTTATGCTTGCTGTTTTGTTTCCTTTTGCTACATTACTCAAATATAATAGTTACTATACGATTTATAAAAGAATTAACGATAAGGTATTAGCTTAATAGGATATAGCATAGTATTAAAATCCAATAACTAGATCATATAAAAATTAAAGTTTAGACATATGAAACATATGAATTATAGTAAAGTTTGGTAGTTTAAGAATAAGTTTTAACTGAGTTATAAGGCATTACATTAAATCATAATAGGTTAATAGTATAACTGACAGTTAAGTCATTTAACTAAACTTATAGATTATAGTATAGTGTTAAGTTGATGATATTAATCTTTAAAAAATATTGGGAGTCAGTGAACTTGGATTGAACCTAGAGTTAACTTAGAAAAGTTTTTTGTATTAATCAGGGTATAGAACAAAGAGTATAATATGAATGATTCATTGAACATTATGGAAAACACTTTGAACGATTTGTATTGAAATTGTGCACCTGTGACCTTAATGTAAGCACAGCAGGCATCATGGAATTCAAATTGTTTGCTTGAAAATTGCAGATCTGTGGTGGTCTTGTGATGCATAGTTTGTAAAGCACGGAACTTGTACGCCCCCAGCAAGTGATTATCACACTGCTGGAGGGTATAGAAAATGGTATATAAGTTGGAAGGAGTCCGATAAATTTGGCTTCAGTCCTCAGACTGTTCCCAGAAGAACTGCCTCCAAG
>NW_007005627.1:0-935 GCF_000164805.1 Carlito syrichta
GCCTTCGACCCATTGTGGTTGAGGAATAGGGAGGAGCAGCAAGAAAGGAAAATGGGAAAGCTTGATAGGATTGACCTGCTTTTAAATTATGGGAAGTAAGGTGGAAGATATATTTGAAAGCTTTAGAACACTTCACTGAGAATAAAAGACTTCTTTACTTATTTTCAGTAAAGAAATTTTGATTTTCCCTCTGATTTCCGTCCAGTGGTGTCGTTAGTCTTTACTTAATTCTGTGTCTTGCGATGATAGGATTACCTAAGCCATTTTCATAATTGTAACCTCTTTAGGTAATCAGCGGGCACCGACTTTCCCTTGAAGAGTGAAGACTCATCATTCACTCAATCTTTGACTCAGCAAATAGTTTTGTGTAAAATAAAACAGAGGATCCAAAGCAGAAGGATGGTCAGTGCACTGCCCGTCAGCCTGCAACTGATGGGGACCCCAACTCAAAAAACAAAACGAAACAAAACAAAGCAGAAAACAAGATAAAGAAAAGAGAGGGGGGGGGAAAGAGCCTAGGGCCTTGATGGCTTCACAGCTGAATTTTTCCAAGCAGTTGAAAAGCAAATATAAGTTTAATTTAAACTCTTCACAAAAATCGAAGAGGCAGAAATAATTCCCAACTGACTATATGAGCCCAGAACTACTCTGATAGCAAAACAAGACAGACACACGCAAAGAAAAAACAAAGAAAACCACAGACAAATATCACTGACGAACACAGGCATGACAAAATCTTAGCAAAAACCAAGTTAAATTGAACACTACATTTTTGCCTATTGTTAGAAAGAGCAATTGAATTGATTTTGGGCCTTTTCTATATTCATTACTATAGGGGTATAGGTTTCTTACTTACATTCTCTAATTTTGCAATCATATAACCTTTAGTTTTCAATGGAGGGAGCCTACTAAGATCATAATAAAATTCTTCATTT
>NW_007005628.1:0-4931 GCF_000164805.1 Carlito syrichta
AACAAGATTGATTATACTGAAGTTCTCACTTTTTTTCATTTCTACTTCAGTAGTTTCCATTCCTTATTTTGTTTTCTTTCTTATACCTTATATTATCACTTATTTGATTATTCTTTCTCTAACCTTTTTGAACAGCTTTATTGATATGTGATTGACGTACAATAAACTGGGCATTTTTAAAGCGCCCTATTTGATGTTTCTACATCTGTGTACACCAGGAGAAATATCACCACAGTCAAGATAATGAATATATCTCTTATCTCCCAAGAAGTTTCCTTTCCTGTTTTCCACTTCCTCTTTCCTGGCCTTCCCCCTTTTCCATCCTCAGGCAGCCATTGATCTACTTTCTGTCACTGTGTATTCAACTCCATTCTCTAAAATTTTATACAAATGACATTCTAAAGTGTTCTTTCTTGTCAGGCCCTCCTGGATGTAGCCGGCCGCCTAACTAAACAGTGAGGGATGAATGAAGGAAGACAGGAATCTTCTGGCCATAGAGTAGTAGCTCCAAAGTAGGATAATTGTGCCCCCCATACCCCAGGGGATGCTTGGCAATATTTGCAGACATATTGATTGTCACAGCTCAAGGGTTAGAGGCTGCCATCAGCATACCATGTGTAGAGGCCAGGAATGTGTCTAAGCTATAAAGCAAAAGACAGCGTACTCTCTACAGTGAAGCACTGTCCAGCCCCAAATGTCCAAAGCTCCGCGATTGAGAATTCCTGTCAGATATAAATGGCCATCTCATGTCTCTTGTGAGAAAGGCAGTTTTTATTTGGATGCTGACAGCGATGGACCAATCAGCAACACTGGACCTCTAACAGATTCCTTTTGGAGGAGGTTAATCTTTTCTTTCCAAATCCCCAAACTTAATTCCAGGACCCAGCACAGGTAGTGTGTGAAAAATGCTAGTTTCTCATATCTTTATACACATGAACCTTAGCCATGCTTATCCTTCCCTACCCATCTATGCCCCATCAACCCCTTGCTTCCCTCGGGTAGCCTGCCCTGATCTCTCTCTCTCTCAACCCTACTGTGGGTCCAGTGTCACACTACTGGACCCTCAAATACTTTAAAGCATTCTGTAAGCTCTGCTAATATATCCCTCATCTTGTGGTTTTAGAACATGTGTTTGTGTACTAGGTGAGACAGAAACCAAGACTTATTTCATTACCCTGTCACATCAATGCAGATATGAATATGGATGACTTAAAAATATATCAACAAAGAGACCATAGTTTCCATTTGTTTAGCTGGTGAATGCTAATGCATGTATTTCTAGCTCAAAATAAAGGGTAGCTAGGTGTGTGGCACCTCGTGTTTGGTCAGGTAACACTGGCCCATGAGTACCAATCGTGAAGGTAACTTGGCATCAAAAGGGAGCTGGGACATTTGCAATGGGGATGAAATGAGGATTCCATGTGGCTAGGGGAGTAAAAAGAGACCCATGTGAGGACCCCATGTGGCTAGGGGAGCAAAAAGGGACCCAGGAGACAACCGGAGATTGTCTCTGTAGAAGGGCTTGGTTCATGGATCTAAGGAGGCTGGGGTTATAGAAAGCCTAAACCTACCATTGAAGAGACACTTACTTTGTGGCCTCACTAGGAAATTGAGAAGACATCCAGAAAGCCCTGTCATCACTAAAACAAGCTCACATCCTAAACAGGCATGTCCACACCCCTAAACAGAGATGGCACAGGTTAGCAACTCTCTTTTCCTTAAACACGGGGAATCTTTGCACTAAGTAAAGATCATTCATTTTCCAAACAAACACACAAGACTAAAATCACCAAGCCAAATCAGATGCACAATTGAGGAGATCTAGGATCTTTCCTGAGGGTGAGAAACAGCACAGGTGCAAACACGACAGAATTGGCTCTTTTGAAGTTTTTAATCACTTGTTTTGTACTCCAGAGTGACGCTGACAAGTGAAGTTATCAGAATGCCAGCTCCATACATCAGTGGCATGGGGGACCTGTGCCCATCCAGGCTGGCACTGTTAATTGTTTTAGAACTTTTCTAAAACACCCAGTGCCCTGGGAGGGGGCTTATTACAAAGATGCCCCTGGATTGATGATGAGGTCAGAATTTCCCATCTCCCACAAATCATGTGTCAGGGAATGTGTTATCAAAATATGAGGCAGCCCCTTCAAATATATTTTAAACACTGTTAATGTATTTCCACATGTCACTGTCTGACAGCCCCACCATCTTTTCTCCTGCCACCAGGGAAATTTACATGCATTTGAATTCACTGGGCCCAGCACGGGCTCCCCACACTGACAACCCATTTAACTTGGTGATAAGCTAATCTGTGTGTTGTTTGATAGATTTCTGTCTTTTACCCAAATCAGAGTTTGTGAAAATGATTCAGGGGATAACTTTGCTGAAGAGCAGTGCTTCAGCCCCCAGTCTCTGTGGCGGCTGGGACTGAAATGTTCAATTCTGTGGGGCCACCTGGGTTATCAGGGTGACTTCCCTCCATTTGTCCTCTCACCCACACTCTGGGCTCATGTTCCTTCCATTTAAAAAAAATAGTTTTCATGTATTTATTCAATTAGTGAATAGTAAAATGAATCAGCTGATGTGCCAAAATGCAATCAAATTTAAAGAATTAGAGTTTCTGCCTATTTGTTTTATGTCAATGAGGTCCATGTTATCAAATCCCCTGATGTTTTTTGATTATTGTATTAGTTTCCTGGGGTTTCAGTCACAATTTTTCACAATGCGGGGGGGGGAGGGGCTTAAAGCAGCAGAAATTTGTTCTTCTGCGGTTCTGGAGATCAGAAGTCCAAAATCAAGGTGTCACCAGAGCTCTGGGTGGGGGGTGGGGTGGAGGGAGACACTATCCCACGCCTCTCTCCCAGCTCTGGTGCTGCCAACAATCCCTTGGTGCTTGTTGTCTGAAGGCATCACCCCAATCTCTGCCTTCATCTTCACTTGGTGTTCCTTCCTCTTTCTCCTTCCCTTATCATTTTTCCTCTACACACTCTTAATGGCAAGCTGACCAGTCACGAAGGTGGCGGACAGTGTGGTGACCCTGAAGAGCCTCTTCCTGAAGTCAGCAGCCCACCCACCTGTGCTCTAGAAGGGAATTTCCAGGCTGTGTTGGCAAGATGCCGCTAGCAGGGAGGGAATACGGCCTTCAAGGCAGCTGGATGTGATCAGGGGCAATGCCACCCAGAGGCTGGCTTCAGGCTCCACCACAGTGGAGTGAAGGGGTCATGAGCAATTCTTCTGACTTCCAGCTGACTCTTTAGTGTCAAAAACCAAACCACTCATGTATGAAACTATAGGTGACAGGTCTCCAGGGGAGCTAGAGGAGCCCTTCATGGGAGGGGCTTGACTGGCTGTGGGAGCCAGAAAAGTAGGTTCCCTGAGAAAGTTACACTGATTGGGCATTCACTGAATGAAGGGGCAAGACATGTTTGTACCAGTACAGGAAAAAAAAATTTGGTATTGAAGAAAGGACAGCACAGTAGCCAGGGGAGCTTGAGATGGGCATCTGGCCACCACACAAGCATTACAACTATATATTCACTCTTCAATCAAAGGACACTGGGGGCCCCCACACCTACAAGAACCTCACCCAACAGGAGAAGAAACACAGCAGTTGCTAGAAGGAGATGGTGTTGGGGAGGGGGCTGCAGAGGAGAAGACATCTTCATGAGTGTGCTGTTGTACACTGAAGACCATGATCCAATAGAGATAGGAGCACAACTGCAGAGGCAAGGCCCTATGGAGGTGAGGGGAGGGGGGCTCAGACAAAGGAAGAGGAGCTCCCTCTGAGAGGAGCAGGGCTCTTTATTCCCTGGGACAGAAAGAATGAAACAGAAGAAGACGTCATGTTGAGATGGTGGTGGAAAGACCGTGGTTTTTCTCTGACAGTTTATATTTGCTCAGTGATGTGTGAAGCAAGGTCCTTGCTGGGAGATTAGCAAGGGGAAGCCAAATGAGTTTGGGAAGGCAGAGAGAGAGAAGCTGGTGGGAAATGTTTATGGCAAAGAATGGAAGAGAAAATACAGAAGGCAAGGGCAGGTGGGTGGGACTATGTGGTTGAATGCCCTTGGACTTGGTGGTCTTGACTTCAGGTGGAAGCCAGTCAGTGGGAATGCTATGTCTAGCTCCTTAGAAGTGAGAGGACACTGAGGCTGGCCAGGCTTGGAGCTTTGCCTTGCTAGTAGATAGAGAGCAAGGGGGCAAGGGAATTAGCAGGGTAAGTGGGTCCACAGAAGAGCTTTCATCAAATGAACCGCTCAAGAAAATGCCTTCATGAGAGAGGAGGTGAAAGGAGAAGAACACACACATAAAGTGTCTAATCCTTCCTTCCTTTGGGTGTGGGGGACTCACCCAACCCAGAGAAGGCTCTGGCTCTAGTCTCTCACACAGTCCTGAAAGCTACATGCATCTGTTTCCTCTGACTTGGCATCATGAGCCTTGAATGCCCATGATGTCCTCAGCAACACACACACACACACACACACACACACACACACACACACACACACACACACACACACACACACATAAGGCACAATTGACCCTCTCCAAATCAATAACCTCAAAGTCTGTTTCATGACTCCATTCTCTACTCCTAAAAAGAGTCATGAATTCCTAGAATGCTTGAAATATGAAGACCTTAAAGAGGTTATTTAATTCAGAGGTTCTCAACTGTGTGAGTCCAAAACTTCTTGGAAAAGTTTGATGACAGCTCAGGAGCCAAGAATGAAGTCATGTGAATATTGCTCAAATATTTAATGCCCTTGTCTCAAATCCTCTTCAACCATTGCAATCAGATATTTACTTAAGTTTCTTGTATTTTATCCATTTGCTCTCTTTGGCATTTTTTGTTCAGATAAAGAATTCTAAGGTTAAAGATGATTTTTAATCATTGCTCTATGTTAACCCTATTTGCTTAAAAAACAGAATAA
>NW_007005629.1:0-612 GCF_000164805.1 Carlito syrichta
AATTAAAATCCTTCCCAGATAGTCAATCCCTAAGATAATATGCTCCTTCTAGACCAGCTCTACAGGAGATGCTTAAAAGGTGCTGTGCATAGAAGAAAAAAGAAACAAAAGAAAGGCCATATACTTCACAAGATCACAAACAAACACAGAAGTAGCAGAACATACAGCATACCTACAAAAATCAAGACACACATACATGAATACAAAACCAAAAAAAAAAAAAAAGTCTGTGAAGGCTGTATGATAAGGACAAACTCTCACATATCAATAATGAGTCTGATCATGAATGGACTATATGCACCATTGAAAAGACACAGAAGCCGGGCTCGGTGGCTCAGCCTGTAATCCCGCGCCTTTGGGAGGCTGAGGTGAGTGGATTGCCTGAGCCCGCGGGTTCGAGACCCGCCTGGGCAGCGAGACCTCATCTCTACAATAAATCAAAAAATCAGCCGGGCGTGGTGGCGCATGCCTGTAATTCCGGCTACTTGGAAGGCTGAGGCGGAAGGATCGCCGGAGCCCAGCAGGTCGAGGCTGCGGTGGCCGGAAGCGGCCACTGCACTCCAGTCTGGGTGACAGAGTGAGACTTCCACTCACAAAAAAAAAAAAAAAAGA
>NW_007005631.1:0-561 GCF_000164805.1 Carlito syrichta
AGTAAGCCCACACCTTGACCCCAAGCAAAACCCACAAAACATGGTGAAGGCAGGTCTTGGCAGAAGGATCACCTCAGGCTCAGTGATCAAGAACAGTCAAGAAAACCAGGATGTAGACCAAAAGGAAAGCCTGTGATCCTAACAGTTTGGGAGGTCAAGGCCAAGAGGAAGGACTGAGTTGGGCAGTTTGCGAGTAGCCAGGGTTACTTAGTGAGGAAGTAGAAATGAAAGAGAGAGAGGAAAAGAAAGAAAGAAGGAAAGAAAGAAATCCATTCTCCTGCAAGACTCCTGCCCTGAGTTTTCATCCCGCCCCCAACATGTGAGGGTCCCCCAAGCTCAGCACCTTCCAGCCCCAAACCCCAAATGGCTGTCCCCACTTTGGTGTGGGAGTTCTTGAGGCTCCCTCATCGGGTTTGTGCCAACTTTCCTCTCTGAGGTTATAAATGTGCCCTAGGTTGATTACCCTCCGCTCATAATTAGGACCTTCCGACATAAAGACCAAGACACATCCATCACCCAGGGATATTTCTTCCCCCCAATCCCATTTTATTCTGGCTCTAA
>NW_007005632.1:0-731 GCF_000164805.1 Carlito syrichta
GGTATCACAATACCAGATTTCAAACTTTACTATAAAGCTACAATCATCAAAACAGCTTGGTATTGGTACAGGAACAGGCATATAGATCAATGGAACAGAATTGAGATTCCAGAAGCAAAACCTCAATTTCTCAACCAACTCATCTTCGACAAAGCCCCCACCACCTACCAATGGGGAGAGGAAAACCTATTCAGTAAATGGTGCTGGGAAAATTGGCTGACCACATGCAGAAGATTGAAACAGGACCCCTATCTATCCCCATGCACAAAGGTTAACTCCAAATGGATCAGAGACCTAAATGTAAAACCTCAAACCATAAGAACCTTAGAAAAGGAAGGAAATACTCTCATGGAAATCGGAACTGGCATCCAATTTCTGTACAAAACCCCAAACCCACAGGACTTAAGAGAGAAGATAGACAAATGGGACCTTATTAAACTGACAAGCTTCTGCAAAGCCAAAGAAACCATCAAGAGAGCAGGGAGACAGCCTACAGACTGGGAAAAAGTCTTTGCCAACTCTAGGTCTGACAAAGGCTTAACATCCTGGATCTACAAGGAACTGAAGCGTACTGAAAATAAGAAAACAAACAACCCCATTATAAAATGGGCAAAAGACATGAACAGACACTTCACAAAAGAAGACATTCGAGCAGCCAACAAACACATGAAGAAATGCCTCAACCTCACTAATCATCAGGGAGATGCAAATCAAAACCACACTGAGATACC
>NW_007005633.1:0-722 GCF_000164805.1 Carlito syrichta
ACCAGTTTTTAAGGGAGTTTATGTTCTAGATACTAATCTTTCCATACTTATATGTCCTGCAAATATTTTTTTCATTTATGACTTGTCTTTTCACTCTCTTTAAGATGCTTCTGATAAACAGAAGTTTTTTATTTATTTATTTATTTATTTATTTATTTATTTATTTTTTTTTTTTTTTTTTTTTGTGTGTGAAAGTCTCACTCTGTCACCCAGACTGGAGTGCAGTGGCCGCTTCCGGCCACCGCAGCCTCGACCTGCTGGGCTCTGGCGATCCTTCCGCCTCAGCCTTCCAAGTAGCCGGGAAGTTTTTTATTTTAATGCAATTAAATAGATTCTTTTTTTTCTTTTTTTTTTTTGGAGTTGGAGTCACACTCTGTTGCCCAGGCTGGAGTGCAGTGGCAGCTCCCGGCCACCGCAGCCTCAACCTGCGGGGCTCCGGCGATCCTTCCGCCTCACCCTTCCACTTAGCCAAACTACAGGCACGCACTACCATGCCCGGCTAATTTTTTGATTTATTGAAGAGACGAGGTCTCGCCGAGTTGCCCAGGCCTGTCTCAAACCCATGGGCTCAGGCAATTCACTCTTCTCAGTCTCCCAAAGTGCTGGAATTACAGGCTGAGCCACAGAGCCCGGCCATCAAATGTAATCTTAATCTTTTCCCATATGGATTGCACTTTTATTTCTTTTAAAATATTTTCTATTCCAAGATTATATATTTTCTT
>NW_007005634.1:0-626 GCF_000164805.1 Carlito syrichta
GGACACCTTTTTGCTTAGTCTTTTTTTTTTTTTTTTCTGTGCAGGCTTTATAACCAGTAGTTCGTGCATGTCATCTAATCTACACATGAAAATGGTGCTCCTAGAAAATGCAAAGCCATCAGGCACCTCACATTAGTGCCCCTGGCCAGCCCTCCAGTGGGACATGGGAGGTCGGCATGTGACGTGAAGTCTTCCTTCATGACTTCATGATAACTGAGTTGAGGAACAAGAAATTAATATTTTGTAAATAATACGAACTTTTCTTAAAGTTCTGGTGTTCTTTTCAAAATCATATTTCAGGTGAAATTCAGTCAAAAAATCTGTACAAGATTCCACTTAGAAACCTCGTTGGCAGAAGTATCGAGCGACCTCTGAAGTCACCCCTAGTCTCCAAGGTCATCACCCCACCCACTCCCATCAGTGTGGGCCTTGCTGCGATTCCTGTCACGCATTCCTTGTCCCTATCTCGCATGGAGATCAAAGAAATAGCCAGCAGAACCCGCAGGGAATTACTGGGTAATAGCTCTTGATTCTTGTGTTTCCACTGTCAGTAAGCAGACCGACTAGTTTTATACGTGGTTATTAATTGTCCTCAAAACAATGAATTTAAAAGGAAAATTTCCCTT
>NW_007005635.1:0-521 GCF_000164805.1 Carlito syrichta
TCATATTCTCCTTTATTTCTTTGAGCATCCTTTAAACAAAATTAAAAAATATATATTTGTCCAGTGGATTTGCCAATATGTCTCTTTCAGTTCAGAGATAGTTTTGATTGATTTTTTCTTTCAGTAGTGTTTCCTGTTTTCTTATATGTCTTGTGATTTTGTTGTTGTTGTTTTTGAAAACTGGACCTTTGAAAATAATAACATGATAACCCTAGAAATCAGATTCTCCCCTTTCCTAAAGGTTTTTCTGATTTCTGTTATTGTTTTTGTGCATTTTTAAAATTGTTGTAGCCTGTCTCTAAAACAAGGATCAGTCTAAAGTGTAAATGTAAGGTCTTTTGAGGTCCTTTCTGAGCCTGTATCTTTCTGTGGTATGTGTGGTCACTCTCTAATTTTCCTCATATATTTAGTTGTTTGAATAACCTATTTTTTTGGTCTGGATCCCAAAAGGGGGAGAAGAGATAAACAAAGGGGAATGGTAAAAGATCAGTGTCCCTTTTACATTCCCTGAAAGTCACTTC
>NW_007005636.1:0-792 GCF_000164805.1 Carlito syrichta
TATGGATGTTCATAGTTTATTGAGGGGAAACAGGGATTTCAATTAATAGCTAATGATAAATAATAAACATATGTACAAAGTATCGTGCTCACACTGAACTTAGCCTAGGGTGTCAAAGAGGGGCTTTGCAGAAGATGTTTTTATTTTTTATTTTTTTTTTTTTGAGTTGGAGTCTCACTCTGTCGCCCAGACTGGAGTGCAGTGGCCGCTCCCGGCCACCGCAGCCTCGACCTGCTGGGCTCCGGCGATCCTTCCGCCTCAGCCTTCCAGGTAGCTGGAATTACAGGCATGCGCGACCACGCCCAGCTGATTTTTTGATTTATTATGGAGATGAGGTCTCGCTGCCCAGGCGGGTCTCGAACCCGCGGGCTCAGGCAATCCACTCACCTCAGCCTCCCAAAGGCGCGGGATTACAGGCTGAGCCACCGAGCCCGGCTAGAAGATGTTTTTAAATCTTGAGGGATTAGCAGATCTTTGACAAGGAAATGACAGACCTTCTAAGATATGTTCAAAGATGTGAAAGAGCATGACATACCCAGCAAGTTTTGGTGAGAATGGAGCAGAGTGTGTGTGTGGAGGGGCGTGGTGGCAGAGAGTGGCAAGAGTGATGGTGGCTAGGTCTGGAAAGGAAAGGTGAGTGGAGCCGGATTATGTTGGGTTGCATGTGACCTATTTAGGAGTTTGAGCATTAAAGTTTAGACAAAGAGGAGCTGCTGTAGAGTATTAAGCAAATGAGGTGACCTGAGAAGATTGCTTTGTATTTGGGAGAAGTAGTAATAATGGGAGGATGGG
>NW_007005637.1:0-629 GCF_000164805.1 Carlito syrichta
TTTTGATGCTATTGTAAACTATATTTAAAACTTTCATTTCCTAAGTTATTTATGTATGCTATGTAGAAATGAAATTGACTGGGGCATACTGACCTTTTATCCAGCATCCTTGGTAAATTTATTAGTTCTAACAGATGACCTATACATTTTTCTGGATTATCTCGCATAATCCAAATGTCACACACACACACACACACACACACACACACACACACACACACACACAGACACACAGACACACACACACACAGAGTTTTATTTCTTTTCTCCCCAAATCTTTATAATTTTTCTTTTTCTTGTCTTATTTTATTGGCTACAACCTTAATGCTGAACAGATGTAGTGATGATGGACAGCCCTGATTTGTTCCTGATCTCAGGGGAGAAATTTTCAATTTCATCAAGTATTACATTTGCTGTAAATAATGTAAATATCTTTTGTCATATTAAGGAAGCCTCTTCTGTTCCTAGGTTGCTAAACATTTTTAAAAATTATGAGTGTGTTAAATTTTATGAAATGTTATTTCTGCATCTATTGAGATAAACATATGATTGTGTGCTATATTCTAAAGGTAAATTACATTGATTGAGTGTCAAATGTCAAAGGAATCTTGTATTCCCAGAGTAAATCC
>NW_007005638.1:0-749 GCF_000164805.1 Carlito syrichta
CTGCCCAGGCGGGTCTCGAACCCGCGGGCTCAGGCAATCCACTCACCTCAGCCTCCCAAAAGCACGGGATTACAGGCTGAGCCACCGAGCCCGGCTTTCTTTTTTTCTTTATCTTTTTTTTTTTTTAAGTCGGAGTCACTCTGTTGCCTAGACTGTAGTGCAGTGGCCGCTCCTGGCCACTGCAGCCTTAACCTGCTGGGCTCCGGTGATCCTTCCGCCTCAGCCTTCCAAGTAGCTGGAACTACAAGCGCGCGCTACCACGCCTGGTTGATTTTTGATTTATTATAGAGATGAGGTCTCATCAAGTTGCCCAGGCGGGTCTTGAACCCACAGGCTCAGGCAATTCACTTACCTCAGCCTCCCAACACGTGGGATTACAGGCTGAGCCACCGAGCCCAGTGTCTTAGTTGTTTTCTTTAGGTATTTGCCCCAACAGACTGGAAAGTATACCAATACTATGACAATTTGAGAAAGATTTGCATTTTTTTGATATTTTGTGACTAGGGTCATAATCATATTCATATGTGACCTTCCATGATGTTTATCTGTGATTAATCTAGAAAATCAATGTGCTCACTTGTTATAAGTTGTTCTTAGGAAAGAAGAAAAGTAAATAATTACTTTATTATTTAACAATTAGATACATACAATTAAAGGTACAAAAGCATGGGAAATTTTAAAGAAGAGACATTTCTCAAGATTTAGACAAAAACATATTTTTTCAGCCAGAATTACCAGTCATAGAATTA
>NW_007005639.1:0-5216 GCF_000164805.1 Carlito syrichta
ATGGATGCCCATGTAAGTAGTCATTCTCTGTGAGGGAAAACACAAGATTGGTCTGCTTCTATGATGGGTCCAAAAGTGACAGGTCTTTCTCTGTTATGGGTACTCCAGTTACCGTCACACTTGTGCTTTGTGTGCCAAGTGTCTAATTCTTTGCTGTGGTGGGTGTCCTAGTGACTGGTCCTCTTCTGTGACAGAGGTTCCAATGACTGATATTCCTCTGTGATGGATGGCTCAGTGACTGACTATCCCTGTGTTTAGTGCCCTACTGAGTGACCTGCTTTTGGGGTTAAACCTCCAGTGACTGATTCTCTTCTGCTATCGGTGCACCAGTGACCAGCCCTTATATATGAGGGGTACATCTGTGATTGACCTCCTGTATGAAGGGTGTCCCAGAGCACCCAATATCATGGGTACTTCTGTTACTAGGCTTCCTCTGTGATCAGGGCCTAGTCCTGCTCAGTGTTGGGTTTCCAAGGAACTGAACCTCCTTTATGATGGGTCCCACCAGAACAGACAGGTCTATGTGATGGGTTCACCATTGAGTGACCCTCTTCTGTTATGGCTGTATTAGTGACGGGCATTCCTCTGCTATATGTGCCAGTAACTACACCTAGTCTGTGATGGGTAACCTAGTGAATGTCCCCATTTGTGATGACTGACCTTCTTCTGCGATGACTATCTCAGCGATTCTCTTCTGTGATGGGTGCCTGACAACACTTCCTCTCTGATGAGTGCTCCAGTGGCTAGTCTTCTTCTGTGATGTTTGTTTCAGTGTCTGGATCTCCACCAAAATGGTTCTCTAAGTGACAAGCCCTCTTGTGAGAAGGTTGTCCAATGACTGGTCCTCTTCCATAATGTATGCCCTAGTGACAAGCACTCCGTTGTTTTGTGTACCACCATGAGAAGCACTCATTTGAGATGAAGTCATAGTAGCCAGCATTCTTTTGTGATGCATTTCCCAGTGAATAACCCTCTTCTGTGATGTGTGAATTTTTTCCTAGTCCTTCTCTATATGTGGTACCTCAGTGACTGGCGATCCTGAAAATTGCACCAGTGACTGATCCTCCTTGTGATGTGTGCCACAGTGACTAACTTCCTTCTATGATCACTGCCCTATGAAATGGGTGCTCCAGTAACTAGGCTTTCTCCATTATGGAAGCCCCAGTAGTTAATTCTAATTCCTGATTAGTTCCCCACTGACTGACCCTCCTCAGTAAAAGGTGCACTAGTGACTAACCCTTCTATATAGTGTGTGTCCTCATAAGTGGGCCTCTTTCATAATTGGTGTTACAGTGGCAAACCCTTCTTGTAATGGGTTTTCCCATTGAACGACCCTCATCAGTGATGGATGCTACTGTAACTGTCCCTCCTCTGTGATTGTTTTCCCAGATACTGACCCTCCTTCAGAATGGGTGCCAAGTGACTGACCTTCCTCTGTTATTGGTGTCACAATGAGTATTCTTCTTCTGTGATAAGTTTCTCAGTGACTGAACTTCCTCCTAATTGGTGGCCCAGTGACCAGCCATCCTCTGTAATGGATGTCTCAGTGACTGATTTTCCTATGTGACGTGTCACAGTGAAAGATTTATTTGAAATAGGTTTATCAGTGGTTGACTGTCCTGTGATGTATGATCCAGAGACTGCTATTGATTGGCTCTCCTCTCCTCAAGTGACTAGCACTCCTCTGTGATTGGTGTCACAATGGCTGTAATACACTGTGGTGGGAGCTGCAGTAATTAACCCTCTTCTGTGATGGAAGTCCTAGGATTAGACTGTCTCCAAAATGAGTGCTTTAATGACTATCCCCATTCTGTTATGGATGCCCCTTGTTCTGGGCTTTTTCTATGATGGCTGCCCCAAGTGACAGGTCAGCCCTTTGATGGGTTTCCAGTGACAAGTCCTCCCCATAATAGGTGCTTCACTGACAGTTCTTACTGTTACAGTGAGTAGCCCTCATAAAATTTGGATCCCCCCATGACTAGCTCTCCTTTGTAATGGGTTTTCCAGTAACTTGGCCTCCTCCATAGATGGTGTCCCAGTGACTAGCCCTCCTTTTTATAGAAGTCCGTATTCCTAGTTCTCCACTGTGACAGATGCCCCAGTGAATGGGTCTCCTCTATAATGTGTGTCTCAGTGACTGGCTTTCTTCTATAATGTATGCCCCAGTGTCTATCTTCTGTTATTGATATCACAGTGACAATCCCTCTTCTCTGTGATGCTCCAGTGACTAACCTCCCTTTGTGATGGGTGCCATTGTGACTGGACCACCTCTGTAATGTGCCACCAGTGACTGATACTCCTTTATTATGAGTGCTCCAGGGACTGATCCTCAAATTATAATGTGTACATCAGTGATTGACCAGAAGCCATGTAATGGGTGTAATCCCAGGGCTTTTATTCCCAAACTCCACTAAGTTGTCATCACGGGAACTCCTGCTGCTATGGTTACACAAAAGGTAGCATGTGCCTTTCACATGAATAGGTCCAGGTGCACACAGGACATCCCCCACTCTCAAGCATATGTATTTATCAAGCATAAGGAAAACAGGAAGTTCTTATCCAGTTTCTATGTACCCTTAATTGTTTATAGCTACATAACATCATTCAATGCTTACACCTAAAACCAACATAATGATATATTGCCTTTTACTATTCTATGCTAATTCAAACTGGTTTCTATAAAACTATCGGTGCTATGGTTACTCTCTCCTAGCACTAGCCAGCCTAATACAAACTTCACTGGCCCCCCTAAATCAAATTGAACTAACCACACTTCTATAATAAAATGGTTACTTAATTTTTCTTAATCTTTATAAATTATTTTCTAAAACCTATATCTATAACTTTCTAAAGGTTGCATCAAGAGAACCTGTGACCTGTACTAATACTCCTCAATGTGACTCAAAGCCAAACTTAAATTGTGATAAAGCAAAAGACCATAAGCCATGGGGAGTAGGAATAATAGACTCCTAGGTTAGCTGTGTACATTCTGGTCTCAGAGTTTTCTGTTAGAGCCAGCTGGAGCTTTTTTTGGTAGTTTGTGCCAAATGGAAAAGGAGGGAGGGAATGGGTCAACCGCTCCCGAACACATCCTAGTGGTCTCAGCGTCAATGGCACTTCCTGATCCCTAATGCTCAGTGGGCCTCCGAGGCCAACTACCAACAATGGGGCTACTCATTGAGTCACCCAATTAGGAGGAGGAACAATCACTGGCTCACTCATCACAGAAGATAGCCAGTCACTGGCCACCAATCATAGAGAAGGATAAGTCACTGTAGCAGCCAAAATGGAGGAAGCCAAGTCACTAAGACACCCATCACAGAGGAGGGCTAGACAATGGGCAGCCCATAGTCCATGAAGGAAAGTCTTTGGGGTACCAACAGCAGAAGTGATACAGTCACTGCCACAAAAATTATAAGGGATATCCGGTCACCGGGACACTCAGCCAAGAAGATGGCAAGTCACTGGGACAAGCATCATTGAGAAGGACAAGTAATTGAGGCATTTATCACAGAGGACGTCCCATCAGTGGGGCACCCATAATGGAGGGGTTTAGTCACAGAGGCACCCATTTTGGAGCATGGAAGGCTACTGGGACATCTACCACAGAGGAGGGCTATCCACTAGGAAACCCAGTTTGGAAGAGTGCCAGTCACGAGCATGAATCACAGAGAAGACCCAATCACTCAGGAACAAATAATGAAAGGGCTAGTCGTTGGGGTCACCAATCACAGAGAAGGATCAGTCATTGAGGCATTTTTTAAGAGGAGGGTCAGACACTGGGGCATCTACAACAGAGAATGACCAGTCACTGGGGCATCCATCACAGAGGAGAGTTAGTCACTGGAAAGACAAATATGGAGAAAGCCAAGTAATTGAAACAATTATAAGGCAAAAGACATGAAGAGACACTTCACAAAAGAGGACATCCAAGCAGCCAACAAACACATGAAGAAATGTTCAACCTCACTAATCATCAGGGAGATGCAAATCAAAACCACACTGAGATACCACCTAACTCCAGTCAGAATAGCAATTACGAACAACTAAAAAAATAACAGCCACTGGAGAGGGTGTGGCAAAAAGGGAACACTTCTACACTGTTGGTAGGAGTGTAAACTAGTGCAACCACTGTGGAAAGCAGTGTGGCGATTCCTTAAAGCTCTAAATATCAACCTCCCATATGACCCCGCAATCCCCCTACTGGGAATATACCCTGAAGAACTCAAATCACTCTATAAAAAAGATACCTGCACATGTATGTTTATCGCAGCATTGTTCACAATAGCAAGAACCTGGAAACAACCATGCTGCCCATCAAAAGAGGACTGGATTAAAAAAGCGTAGTACATATACACCACGGAATACTATGCAGCCATAAAAAAGAACAAAATCATGAATTCCACAGCAACGTGGATGGAACTAGAGTCTATAATACTGAGTGACCTCTCACAGAAACAAAGATCCGAATATCACATGTTCTCACTCATATAATGAACCTTGAACATCCAATGTAATACTATAAGAAAATGACTGACGGTACTGGGAAACTACGTGGGGAGAGAGATGGGATTAACAGTAGCAAATATCTGTCTGGGAATGGGGAAACACCTCTTATCAACATGGTGCCTGAATGAAACGTAATTGTACCCCTAACCCTTAATGGTACTCCAGAAAACCATAATAAAAAATATTGATTATGAAAAAAGGAGAAGGGCCCTGTCATCTATTGGTGAGGAGAGTTACTCACTAGGACAACCACGATGGGGAGATAAAGTCACCATGGCTCACATCACAGGGGAGGCCAGTAACCGGGGACACCCATAACAGTAGAGGGTCACTCAATTAGGCACCAATTGCAGAGGGTGCCAGTCACTGGCAGACCCATTAAAGATGAGCACCAGTCACTGGGGTACAAATCACAGAGGAGAGTCACTGAGCCACCCATAACAGAGAAGGGACAGTCAACAGGACACCTATAACAGAGGAGTTCCTGTCATGGAGAAACCCCTCACAGAGGAGAACCAGTCACTATTACACCAACACAGAATACGACTTGGCCCTGTGGCACCAATAATAAAGGTGGACCAATCACTGGGGCAATCATTATGGAGGAGAACTAGTCACTGGGATAACCATCAGTCAGTGGTGTTTCTATCACTGAGGAGTGTCAGACACTGGGACAGCAATTACAAAGGAGGACATGTCATTGAGAT
>NW_007005640.1:0-402 GCF_000164805.1 Carlito syrichta
CGTTTGCACTCCCACCAACAGTGTAGAAGTGTTCCCTCTTCGCCACACCCTCTCCAGCAACTGTTATTTTTTGAGTTATTGATAATTGCCATTCTGACTGGAATTAGGTGGTATCTCAGTGTGGTTTTGATTTGCATCTCCCTGATGATTAGTGAGGTTGAACATTTCTTCATGTGTCTGTTGGCTGCTCGGATGTCTTCCGTTGAGAAGTGTCTGTTCATATCTTTTGCTCATTTTATAATGGGCCAGGGTGCTTCAGGGGGCGCAGGTGGCTGGGAAGCTAAGCAGGGTCGCTCCCCCAGGGGGTGGTGGTGGTGGTGGTGAAGATTTTAACATCTCAAGTTTCAACAGCTACGAGGGAATCTGCAGTAACAGACCTGCAGTTGCAGAACCCACCACAAG
>NW_007005641.1:0-741 GCF_000164805.1 Carlito syrichta
CGGCAAAAGTGCTGGGCTGGTGGGCGTGAGCCACCCACGCACCCAGCCCTGAGTGTACTTACTTCAAAATGTTTCATGTACACGCTTTCATGATCCTCCCCTTTTACAAAGAGAGGTTTCAGGTTGACGACATTTGCTAGCTCCACACGGGATCGCAGGTGGCTATACGCCAGCTTATTCGTGGCCAGGCACAGTGGCTCACGCCTCTAAGCCTGGCACTTGGGGAAGCCGAGGCAGGAGAATCCCTTGAGCCTGGGAGTTCCAGACCAGCCTAGGCAGCAACATGATGAGACCACTGTTCTACAAAACGTCACAAAAAATAAGCCAGGCTTGTGTGGTGGTGCGGGCCTGTACTCCCAGCTACTCAAGAGGTTGAGGCAAATGAGTCGTCAGCCCAGGGGCAAGCTCACCTCATGCCACTGCACATTCCAGCCTGGGCTGCAGAGGGAAACCCTGACTCAAAAAAAAAAAAAAAAAAGGTCAATCGTGTAGCCAACATGATACCACCACAGATACATTGTAAAAGATCTGGAATCTATCATCCTTAGCGAATTCTTTCTCTAACCCTGTTTGTTCCCTCCTGGCCCTCCGTGGCCATGGGAGTGTGTGTAGCTGTACTGGCTGCTCTGGAAGTGCTGGCTTTTGTCATCTTTATTATATATAAAAATATTAACTCGGGAGGCCGTTTTAAAAATTAAATAAGATGACATTTGTGAACATCTTCCACAAATTCAAAAGTTC
>NW_007005642.1:0-640 GCF_000164805.1 Carlito syrichta
CGGTTGTTTCCAGGTTCTTGCTATTGTGAACAAGGCTGCGATAAACAAACATGTGCAGGTATCTTTTTTAGAGAGTGATTTGTGTTCTTCAGGGTATATTCCCAGTAGGGGGATTGAGGGATCGTATGAAAGGTCGATTTTTAGAGCTTTTAGGAATCGCCACACTGCTTTCCACAGAGGTTGCACTAGTTACACTCCCAACAGCAGTGTAGAAGTGTTCCCTTTTCACCACACCCTCTCCAGCAGCTGTTATTTTTTTAAGTTGTTGATAATTGTCATTCTGACTGGAGTTAGGTGGTATCTCAGTGTGGTTTTGATTTGCATCTCCCTGATGATTAGTGAGGTTGAGCCTTTCTTCATGTGTTTGTTGGCTGCTAGGATGTCTTCTTTTGTGAAGTGTCTGTTCATATCTTTTGCCCGTTTTATAATGGGGTAGTTTGTTTTTTTTCTTTTCAGCATATTTGAGTTCTTTGTAGATCCAGGATATTAAGCCTTTGTCAGACCCGGAGTTGGCAAATACTTTTTCCCAGTCTGTAGGCTGTCTCCCTGCACTCTTGATGGTTTCTTTGGCTTTTCAGAAGCTTGTCAGTTTAATAAGGTCCCACTTGTCTATCTTCTCTCTTATGACCTGTGGGTTCAG
>NW_007005643.1:0-749 GCF_000164805.1 Carlito syrichta
AGTCTGCTAGCAAGTCTACTTATCTAGCTAGCTACCCACCCAGTCAGCTCATTAGACAGCTGACTAAACTTGCTGACTTAACCAGCTAGCTATTTGGCTAGCCAGCTGAATTAACTCACTGACATCACTAGTTAGCCAGTTAGCTATCTAGCTGCCTTAACTAGCTAGCTCCCTACCATGCCAGTTGGCTTGTGAGCTCTCTTAACTAGCTGAATTAACCAGCTAGCCAGCTGGCTAGTCAACTGACTTAACTAGCTCACTACCTAGCTATCCAGCTGGCTAGCAAGCTGACTTAAATAGTTAGCTAACTAGCTAGCTACCTTGCTAACCAGCTGACTTAAATAGTTAGCTAACTAGTTAGCTACTGAGCAAACAAGCTGACTTAAATAGCTACCTAGCTAGCTCGCGGACTTAAACATCTAGCTAAATAATTAGCTTACTCGTTATCTAATGTGCTAGCTGGGTGACTTAATCATCTGACTTAACTCGTTAGCTCATGAGCTAACTAGCTGACACAACCCCCTGACTTAACTCCTTAGCTAACTAGTTAGCTAGCTGACTCATCCAGCTGACTTAACTCGTCAGCTAACAAGCAAGCTAGCCTTCTCAAAAAGCTGACTCAACCCGTTTTCTAACTGGTTAGCTAACTGACTGAATCAGATGACTTAACCCATAAGTTAACTAGCTAACTACCTGACTCAACCCTGTTGGGCTTACCTGTTAGCTCACTAGCAATCTAGCTATCTTAA
>NW_007005644.1:0-1027 GCF_000164805.1 Carlito syrichta
CTAAGTTGGCTCACCTATCAGCTCAATTGCCTGTCGACTAGTTAAGTCTTCTGACCAGTTGGTTCATTCATCAGCCGATTAAAGTCAGCTGACCAGTCAGATCACTCGCTGGTCAACTATTTAAATCAGCCGACCAGTCGGCTTACTCACCAACTGACTAGTTAACTCAGCTGACCAGTTGGCTCACTCGCTGGCCACTACTTAACTCAGCTGACCAGTCTGCTCATTCGCTGGCTGAATTGTGTCAGCTCACCTGTCGGCACACAGGCCTGCTGACTAGTTAAGTCAGCTAACCGTTGGCCGATTAGCCGACCAGCTAGATAAGTCAGCTAACCAATCGGCCGATTAGTTGGCCAACTAGTCAGATGACAAGTTATCTCAGCTAACTAGTCGGTCAACTAGTTAGTTCAGAAGACTATTCGGCCAAGTAGTTGGAGACTAATTTGCTCAGCAAACCAGCCAGCCAACTAGCTAAATTATCTAACTAGTGGGCCAAATGGTTAGTTAACATCTTGGCCAAGCTAACAAGTCGGCCAAATAGCCGGCCAACTTGTTAAGCCAGCTAACAAGTTAGTCATGTAGTCAGCCAACATTTTTAAACAAGCTAACTCATTGGCCGATTCGAGATGTCACGTAGCTATCTCCTTTACCAACTAGTTAAGTCAACTAGTTAACTCATTTGCCAACTATTTGAAACAGTTAGCTAACCCCTTAACCCACTCGTTAAGTCAGCTAGCAATCGCCTTAGCCAACTGGTTAAGTAAGCTAGTTAAGTCAGCTATCTAACTAGCTAGCTAGTTAAGTCACCTAGCTCACTAGTTAGCTAACTATTTAAGTAAGCTATTTAAGTCTACTACCTAACTACTTAGCTAATTAGTTAAGTCAGCTAGCTATTCTTTTAGCAATGTAGTTAGCTAACTATTTGATTTAGCAGTTAAGTCAAGAAGCTAACTAGTTAAGTCAACCAGTTAAGTCAGCAAGGTAAATAGGTAAGTCAACTAGCTGTCAGCTAGTTAAGTCTGCTTTC
>NW_007005645.1:0-691 GCF_000164805.1 Carlito syrichta
CATCCAGGCATCAGGGATTCTGTGGCTCCTCGAGCCTGGGTCGCAAAGGGTTCCTTGCAGCTGGCTGGCACTCCAGGGAGACTATCGACTCCAGGAGCCCTGTTTCCAGTCAGCTCAGGGTAAGCGTCTTGAACTTCTACACATGGTCTTCTCACCTACATGTCTCCGAGCAACCCTTGCCCTGTCACCTCTGGGGCTCCTCCTGGGTAAGAGGAGGCAGTATACACCGTCCAGTCTCCCCTTCCTTGCATACCATTTTCCTGGCCATGAAATGATGTGTTGGACTAGAATGAGCATCTTAGAGCTTCCTTCCAGTTTTGAAGTATGTGGTCTGTGCTTCAGTTTTTTTCCTGCTTCTTGTTTCTCTCCTACTGTGTCTGGAATTCTTTTGCCATTAAATCTTCCTTCTTTAAAATCACATATCTGGGTTTTCTAATACCTGGCCCAGGACAGCACATTCTTCCTATGGCCCTGGGCTTCCTCAGTGGCTTCATTGTCTTTTCAGAGCTGGCATTAGCTTCTGCAAGCCCCTCTGTTCATACTTTGAGTCCACACATCATCTGGGGAGAGGTTATTTGGCCACATACTCCTACACAAATATATGTCCTGCATGTAGTCTATGTGACAGGATACACACACACACACACACACACACAGCCCCCTCCAGTACTCTTGAATATACATGCCGGGG
>NW_007005646.1:0-738 GCF_000164805.1 Carlito syrichta
TTCCTGCTCTGGCTGGTTCTGCACCCTTCCACCACCTTACCCCCACAACACCCCCAACCAGCAGGAAGTAGCCAGAAAGAGTAACGACACCCATCCCCATAAAAACAGAAAAGGTGGGAATGAAGGGTGCAGGAAGCGACCAGAGCGGTGGTTCCCAAAATGGCGCCGAACATGGTGAGAACACACCAGACAACAAAGGCCCTAGGTCCAGACTTCTTTGTGCACAATTCCCCGCGTGCACAAAGTTCAAACCTGCAAGCCTCCAATCCTTTCCCAGAACATAGCCAGCTTTGTTATGCGTCCAATAGGACTATAACACAGTGTCGGCCCCACCCTGCTCCCATGCAGCTCTTCCAATAGAAACATAGCATGGCCCCTTCCGGCCCCTGTCAGGCTAATAAATACAACTCTTTCCCTGCAAATGTCTCTCTTTTTTCCCTCCATTACAGATCTTCTCAGTGACAGCCCCCTTTAATAAATCTCTTGGTCCTCGCCAGGTGTAGAGTCATTACTGGTGCCGAAATTCTTTCAGAAAAGAGATAGGAGAGACAAAAAGGAAATGTTGTAAAAGGAAAAGAAGAATGAAAAATAGAAAAAAGATATGAAAATAAGCAAACAAACAAAAAGTAGAGAAAAAACAAAGTTAACAAAATTGAATGAAATAAAAGAGAAAACCAACCAACAAACAAAGAAAGCGAATGAGGTAATTAAACAAACAAACCAGTAACACCCGCAACC
>NW_007005647.1:0-741 GCF_000164805.1 Carlito syrichta
CAAAGGAGTTCAGAAAGGACAAGCAAGCTTCTGGTTAAGGAAGAACACGAGATAATGTGACAGAGCAGCATCACTTTTCTGTTTCTCGTAATGTTGGACATTGCCAAATTGTTGGATCCTACCTATACAGGCATTTTCAAAGTTACTTAATTTTGGTAAGAATTTAAGCATCAACCAGCAAAACAGAAGGGTGAGAAATATTTTTCCTTTTTTTTTTTTTTGTCTCAATGAATGTTGATTTTTTAAAAAACTTTATTTCCTCAATTTTTTCTCTCCCACAGATTTCGACAAATATGCTCATTTGTAACTGAGTCAAAATAGGTAATCTCTGACCTCTGGCACCACCCAATGGCATAAAACAAACTCTCACCAAGTTCATATTGCTTTGAAAAAAACAGCAGTCATTCAAATCCAGTATTTATTAAACCTCATCAGTGATAGGACAGATGTATACTAAACCTCAAAAATTCTAACGAGGTGTAATTCTTACCCCAAAAAACTATCTCACTATTATCCTATGTCTTTAGGTAATTAAGAATGTAGGAAAATATTTTTTAAAAATATTTAAAATAAAAGGATGCCCAAAGGGGAAAACAAGTTTGAAGAAATATTAGAAAGATGGTTCTACATCTACTGCCAACAAATATATATTTTTTCCTAGTGAAAAAGATTCTCCAATGATTAACTAGAGCAAATTAGACTAATGACACCACACGTTATAGCCTATGATCTATTTTTAAA
>NW_007005648.1:0-434 GCF_000164805.1 Carlito syrichta
AAAATATACCAGAATATCTCTTGATCCTGGTGTAGTAGAGAATTTCTTTTTTTGAGTTGGAGTCTCACTCTGTCGCCCAGACTGGAGTGCAGTGGCCGCTCCCGGCCACCGCAGCCTTGACCTGCTGGGATCCGGCGATCCTTCCGCCTCAGCCTTCCGAGTAGCCGGAATTACAGGAATGCACTACCACGCCTGGCTGATATTTTGATTTATTGTAGAGATGAGGTCTCGCTGCCCAGGCGGGTCTCGAACCCGCGGGCTCAGGCAATCCACTCACCTCAGCCTCCCAAAGGCACGGGATTACAGGCTGAGCCACCAAACCCGGCTACAATTTTCTTTTTTAAACTAGCCAGTGTGATGGCATGCACCTGTAGACCCAGTTTCTTAGAAGGTTGAGGTGGAAGGATCACTTGAGTCCAGGAGGTCCAGGCTGC
>NW_007005649.1:0-1017 GCF_000164805.1 Carlito syrichta
AAGCTAGTGAGCTGACTTAACTAGGTTAGTTAACTAGAGAGCCAAATAGCTAGCCAGCTGACTTAACTAGCTAGCTTCCAAGCTAGACAACTGGCTAACCAGCTGACTTAAATCGCTGACTTGACTAGATAGCAAGCTGACCTAACTAGCTTACTTAACCAGGTAGGTACTTAGCTAGAAACCTGAATAAACTAGCTGTCTTAACAATCTAGCTACCTAGCTAGCTATCAAGCTATCCAGCAGCCATAACTATCTGACTTAACTAGCTACCCAGCTGACATAACTAGCTGACTTATATAGCTAGTTTCCTAGACAACCAGCTGACTTAACTAGCTGAATTAACCAGCTAGCCAGCTGCCTAGCCAACTGATTTAAATAGCTCACTACCTAGCTAGCCAGTTGGCTAGCCAACTGACTTAACGAGCTGACTTAACTAGCTAGCTACCTAGCTAGCCAGTTGATTTAATAGTTAACTAACTAGCTACCTAGCTAGCTGGCTGACTTAAATTGTATGCTAACCAGATAACTAGCTATCTAACATGTTGACTTAAATAGTTAGCTGCCTATCTAGCTAGCTGATTTAATCAGCTAGCTAACTAGTTAGCTTACTTGTTATCTAATGTGCTAGCTAGCTGACATAATCATCGGACAACTCAGCTAACGAGCTAGCTAGCTGACTCAGCCAGCTGACTTAACTCTTTAGCTAACTAGCTAGCTAGCTGACTCATCCAACTGACTTAACTCGTTAGCTAACTTTCTAGCTAGCCTACTCAAGCAGCTTACTCAACCCGTTTGCCCACTAGCTAGCTAGCTGACTCAATCAGCTGACTTAACCCATTAGTTGACTAACTAACTACCTGGCTCAACCTGCTGACTTAACCCATTAGCTAACTACCTAACTAGCTGTCTTAACAAGCTGACTAAATTAGAAAATTGACTTAACTAGCTGACTTAGCTAGGTGACTTAACTACTTAGTTAGTTGACTTAACTGGCTGACTTAACTCGATAGCGAGCTG
>NW_007005650.1:0-728 GCF_000164805.1 Carlito syrichta
TCCAGCAGTGTGATAATCACTTGCTGGGGGTGTACAAATTCCATGCATATCGCACTTTACGAACTATGCATCACAAGACCATCATGAGACTTGCAAGTTCCAAGCAAACAATTACAATGCATGACGTGCTTCACAAAACTTACATTAAAATCACAGGTGCACAATTTCAATACAGATTGTTCAAAGTGTTTTCCATAATGTTCAATAAATCATTCATATTATACTCTTTGTTCTAAACCCTGATTAATACAAAAACTTTCTAGGTTAACTCTAGGTTCAACCCAAGTTCACTGACTCCTAATATTTTTAACAATTAATATTATCAACTTAACACTATACTATAATCTGTAAGTTTACTTAAATGACTTAATTTTTATTTATTCCATTAACCTATTATGATTCAACATAGTGCCCTGTAATTCTATAACAATTAATTCAAAACTTATTCTTGAACTACAAAACCTTACCATGACTTATATGAGTTTCCTATATCTAAACTTTAATTTTTATATAATCTGATGATTTAACTTTAATACTATGCTATATCTTATTAAGCTAATACCTTATTGTTAATTCTTTCATAAATCTTATGGTAGTTGTCATACTCTTGAACAAGGAAATGTATGGTTGCCATGACGATGGTCATGGGCTGGAGCAAACAGAGTTTCGTATTTAACGAAACTAGAAAAAACATTCTGCTTGACTAGAGGCAGGGCGATAAAACTATT
>NW_007005651.1:0-827 GCF_000164805.1 Carlito syrichta
TACCTTCATAATGCCTTCTGATACTCCTTGGCTTATTAGTGACCTCTAATATTCCTTGCCTTATTAGCGTCGTCTGATATTCTTTGCCTTATTAGTGCCGTCGGATACCACTTGCCTTCCTAGTGCCATGTGATATTAATTGCCTTATTAGTGCCGTCTGATATTACTTGACTTCTTTGTGTCGTCTGATACTACTTGCCTTCTTAGTTCCGTTTGATACTACTTGCCTTCTTAGTGTCGTCTGATAATACTTGCCTTCTTAGTGTCATCTGATACTACTTGTCTTCATAGTGTTGTCTGATATTACTTTCCTTCTTAGTGTCGTCTGATTTTATTTGTCTTCTTTGTGTCGTCTGATACTACTTGCCTTCTTATTGTCGTCTGATACTACTTAGCTTTTTAGTGCCATCTGATGTTTTTTTCCTTTTAGTGCCATCTGATAATACTTGCCTTATTAGTGTCATCAGATACTACTTGAGTTAGTAGTTCCGTCAGATACTCCATGCCTTATTAGTGCTGTCTGATACTCCTTTCCTTATTAGTGCCGTCTAATACTCCTTTCCGTTTTAGTGCTGTCTATTACTACATGCCTTATTACTGTCATCTGATACTACTTGTCTTATTTTTGCCGTCTGATGCTGCATGCCTTATTAGACCCGTCTGTTACTACTTGCCATATTATTATCGGATACTCCTTGCCATTTTAGTGCTGTCTGATAGTTCTTTCCTTATTAATGCCATCTGGTACTACTTGACTTATTACTGCCATCTCGTCCTACTTGCCTTCATACCCGTCGTCTGCTCCTACTTGCCTTATTAGTTCCGCC
>NW_007005652.1:0-1030 GCF_000164805.1 Carlito syrichta
AACGACAATACATAAATTTATATGGAATCATAAACAACCACAATAGGCAAAACAACCCTTAGCAAAATAAAGCAGGAGGTATCACACTTCCAGACTTTAAACTTTACTATAAACCTACAATAATCAAAACAGCCTGGTACTGGTACAAGAACAGGCATATGGATCAATGGAACAGGATAGAGATTCCAGAAGCAAAATCTCAATTCCTCAACCAACTCATCTTCGATAAAGCCTCCACCAACAATCACTGGGGAGAGGAGAACCTATTCAGTAAATGGTGCCGAGTAAACTGGTTGACCACATGAAGAAGATTGAAACAGGATCCCTGTCGGTGACCTGCACTGACCAGAGGGAGGGTTAGGACCGCACCGGTGAATCAGAGACGGAGAGAAGAAAACTACTCGGAGGCAGCTCTTCTGGGTTCAGCCTGGCCAAGACCGAAGCCGATTTTATTCAAACCTTTTCCAACTTATATACCATTTTCTATACCCTCCAGCAATGTGATAATCACTCACTGGGGGCGTACAAGTTTCGTGCTTTACAAACTATGCATCACAAGACCACCACGAGATCTGCAATTTCCAAGCAAACAATTCAAATTCCATGATGCCTGCCGTGCTTACATCAAGGTCACAGGTGCACAATTTCAATACAAATCGTTCAAAGTGTTTTCCATAATGTTCAACGAATCATTCATATTATACTCTTTGCTCTATACCCTGATTAATACAAAAAACTTTCCTGAGTTAACTCTAGGTTCAATCCAAGTTCACTGATTCCCAATATTTTTAACAATTAATATTATCAACTTAACACTATACTATTAACCTATTACAATTTAACATAATGCCTTATAACTCAGTTAAAACTTATTCTTAAACTACAAACTTTACTATAATTCATGTTTCATATGTCTAAACTTTAATTTTCATATGATCTAGTTATTGGACTTTAATACTATGCTATATCCTATTAAGCTAATACCTTATCGTTAATTCTTTTATAAATCATATAGTAACTATTACCCTTG
>NW_007005653.1:0-737 GCF_000164805.1 Carlito syrichta
AGGAAGCCTTATCTATGGAGGAGTCCAGCAGTGAACATCCCAAGTCTGCGTGCCAACAGAGCACATGAGTAGGGAACACACAAACACAAAGGAATAAAGGACCTGGTCCTCAATCACTAAGGAATATGCAGTTTCATAAAGAGATAGGACCAGCATTTATGTATGGAACAGTTCCTTCGTCATTTTATGTCAACACTGATAGGTGCTTTCTGTACACTATTGCAATAACCCTTATAGCAGCCCTGTGAGCAAGGCCCTATTATTATTCTCACTTTCCACATGAGGAAACTGTAACTTAGGCTATGTGATGGAGCCCATAGCAATATAAAGACAGTCTGACCTAAATGCTCCTGTTGTATCTTGTTTCCTTACCAAATATTGCATATATAGATTGTCTCTCATGAAATTGACAATATTTAACAGTTTGACCTACAAAACAACAATTTCATATGGTTCAACCTAATTCAAAGAACTAGATCCAATACTGAGGGTGTCAAAAAAATGTATACACGTTTTAAAAGATGTTACCTATGTATTGCCTTTAGTTTGCTGTACTAGAAGTGTCTGGATGCTGATGGTAACCACTTTGAGCACTTCCTGTAATTGCAGAAGTCAAACATGACTTGTATTTATCTTTTGTTATAGGTATGTATTGAGTGTTACAATTTTATTCTTGCAGGATTTATTGAGGGTACAGAAAAACTTCCACAGTGGGAGGAGCCCCAAGGAGGTTACCC
>NW_007005654.1:0-624 GCF_000164805.1 Carlito syrichta
CTAAATGTAAGACCTCAGAGTATAAAACCCTTGACGAAATCCATGGAAACTCTGCTGTGGACATTGACCTAGCAATGGATTCATGACCAAGACCCCAAAAGAAAATGCAGTGAAAATTTCAATTGACAATTGGGACTTCATTTGACTCAAGAACTTCTTCACAGAAAAGAAACTATCAGCAAATAAGTAGAGAACTCACAGAATGGGAGAAAATATTTGTAAACTATGCATCAAAGGACTTAGGTCTAGTATCTATAAGGAACTTAGAAAAATTGATAGGAAATAAAAGCAAATAACCTCATTCAAAAATAAGTAAAGGACATGAACAGACAATTCTCATAGGAAGACATATTAATATACAGTAAACATAAAAAAAAGTTCAACGCTATTTATCAGAGTAATGCAAGCCAAAACCACAGCAAGAGTCCTTCTCATACCAATCAAAAAGGCAATTATTAAAAAATCAATGAACCACTGATGTTGATGAAGTTGCAGAGAAAGGAGAACACTCATGCACTGCTGGTAGAAATAAAAATTAGTTCAGTCCCTGTGAAATTGCTTCTTTTACACTCTGACATCCTTTCATTTCAGCTAGAAGAACTCTCTTTGGCATTTATTCTATGG
>NW_007005655.1:0-757 GCF_000164805.1 Carlito syrichta
TGATCCCTTTTGACCTGGAATCTGGCCTGAGGAACCTAATGAACTTATAGTGCCAGATAACCGTTTACAACTATCAAGAGGACCATTATATGCTGGAGTCCTGAATTGACTGATTTGCATTATCCACATGCTAAATAGCTCCAAAATATGAGGGGAGCTCGAAGCCTTTATTGTTGTTTGTCCCGTAGCAAGACGCCCTGAGAATTTTTTCAGAATGAGGACTCATTCAATACAGATTCCTTATTCTTCCTTTGCTAGAGGACGTGTAGTGTTCTGTATATGAGGACTCCCATTCCCCAGATACCTGTTTCAAAACACTGATTGCTGCCCTACCCTTAGCAAGACGCCATGTAGATTTTGTGGTTGACGAACCGTGTAAAACAGATTCCTTATTTTTCCATAGCAAGAGGCCGCGGAGTTTCCTGTAATGAGGACTATAACCCACATTCCTGCTTCAAGTCACTGAATCTTGTTTAGCCCTTAGCAAGGCCCCCTGTAGTTTTTGGATTTGAGAACACGTGTAACCCAGATTCCTTATCCTTTCTTAACAAAACGCTGTGCAATTGCCTGCATATGAGGACTCCATTTCCCCAGATTCATGCATCAAAAACCCTGATTCGTGTTTAGCCCTTAGCAAGACGCCCTGAATTTTTTGAGGATTGAGGACATGTTTAACTGTATTCCTTATTCTTCCTTAGCACAGCAGTGCAGTTTCCTGTATATGAGTCCTCCCATTACACAGATTCCTACCTCAAAA
>NW_007005656.1:0-792 GCF_000164805.1 Carlito syrichta
GGGTTTGAGGTGGGATCTTGCTATAGTGTCCAGATTGGTCTCAAGCTCCCAAGCTTTGGCCATCTTTCTGTCTTGTTCTCCCCAATTGCTGAGGAGGCAGGCATGAGTTTTCTGGCATTACCCACCCCCAAAAGGTTTGAGAGTCATGCCTCCTTTTCCTGGAGGCAGCCCCTGGGAGAAGCGAGTGGGTCCACCCTGGGGACGATGAGGGGAGAGGATTAGGTGCTCTGGCAGAGACTCACATGTGAGCCAGATCTCCCCATGGGTAGTGCTCAGGGGGTGACTCTGATGGCCCTCTATGGGATCTCGGGTCATCAGAATTAGTGGGTTTATCAGTGGGGCCCCGAGAGGGATGTATAGGCTGGCCAAGGGCTCATGCCTGTCTTCTCAGTGCTCTGGGTGGCCGACGCTAGTGGATGGCTTGAGCCACTGGGTTCGAGACCAGTTCAGGCACCACAGAGGGACCTCATCTCTACAAGAAGCCAAAAAAATGAGCTGAGTGTTGTGGCACACACTTGTCATTCCAACCACTTGGGAGGCCATGGCAGGAGGATCACCGGAGGTCAGCTGGTGGAGGACATGGTGGCCGAGAGTTGGCCCCTGCACTACATCCTGGCCAACAGAGTAAGACTCTGACTCAGAATATTAATGCCAACCACCACCACCACAACCACATGCCGGGCTCAGGGGATCAGCCTGGCATGCCAGCCCTTCAGAGGCTCAGGTGAGTGAACTGCCTGAGCCTGCCTGGTTGACACCAGCCTGGACATGGTGTGAGACCTTGTGATAGCC
>NW_007005657.1:0-349 GCF_000164805.1 Carlito syrichta
TATTTGGGACAGAAATAGAGCAGAAGATTATCCTGGCATTTCAATTATAAGAATTAAAAGGAAACGTGAAAAATGTAGGGGCAGTGAGGGGGACGTTTTGGAGAGAAACTCAGGACGTACTTAACTTTCTTTTTTCTCATTAGAGAATACAATATTGCAAACCAGAGATTTGTTTGCAGTTTATTTTTTAAAAAAAACATATTTTTTATTTTAAAATTGTGGGGTACCGTTAAGGGTTAGGTACATAAATATTCATTGTTCAGGCACCCTTGTTGATAAGGGGTATCCTCCCATCCCCAGATGGATATTGACTACCGTTAGGCCCACCTCCATTACCCTCCCTACCCCC
>NW_007005658.1:0-1045 GCF_000164805.1 Carlito syrichta
CAAGCTGTTTTGATGATTGTAGCTTTATAGTAAAGTTTGAAGTCTGGTAATGTGATACCACGTGCTTTGTTTATTTTTGCTGAGGATCTTCTGGCTATTCTTGGACGTTTGTGTTTCCATATGAATTCCTGTGTTGTTTTTTCTAGGTCTGAGAAGAATGTTGCTGGTAGTTTGATGGGTATTACATTGAATTTGTAGATTGCCTTAGATAAGATGGACATCTTCACAATGTTGATTCTTCCAATCCATGAGCATGGGATATTCTTCCACTTGTTTGTGTCATCTTTGATTTCTTTGAGCAGTGTTTTGTAATTTTCATTGTAAAGGTCTTTCACGTCTCTGGTTAGGAAGATGCCAAGGTATTTCATTTTTTTGTTGTTGTTGCTATTATGAATGGAATTGTGATTTTTATTTGGGTTTCTGTTTGTTTATTATTGGTGTAGAGAAATGCAATTGTCTTTTGTACGTTTATTTTGTATCCTGAGACTTTACCAAAGGCCTATATCAGTGTAAGGAGGTTTTTGACAGATTCTCTTGGGTTTTCAAGGTACACAATCATATCATCTGCAAAGAGAGATAACTTGACTTCCTCTTTTCCTATTTGGATACCCCTGATTGCCTCCTCTTCTCTGATTGCTAGAGCCAGGACTTCCAATACTATGCTGAACAGGAGGGGTGAGAGTGGGCATCTTTGTCTTGTTCCAGTTTTCAGGGGAAATTCTTCCAATTTTTGTCCATTTAGGAGTATGCTGGCTGTGGGTTTCTCGTAGATGGCTTTTATTATTTTGAGGTATGTTCCCTGTATGCCTAGATGTTCAAGGGTTTTTATCAAGAAGGGGTGCTGGATTTTATCAAAAGCTTTTTCTGCATCTAATGATATGATCATGTGGTTTTTGTTTTGACATCTGTTGATGTATTTAATTACATTTATGGTTTTATGAATGTTGAACCAGCCTTGCATCCCAGGAATGAAGCCTTTTGGTCATGATGGATAATTTTTGAGATGTATTGTTGAATCCGGTTGGCTAGGATCTTGTTGAGAATT
>NW_007005659.1:0-817 GCF_000164805.1 Carlito syrichta
TGTAACAGCCATGGTGGTTACATTATTAATCAAACTTTATTACATTAATAATGGTTGCAGCAACATCTTCCAAAGAATCAGATCTGCATGAGTGTATCTTTAAAACTTATTTATAAATTTACTTCACACATCCTTCCCAATAACTACTGACAGTAATGACCAGAGAGGATGTGAGATACTGGCTTAGGAGTGATGATATGGTTCTCAGATCTGCACAAACCCAAAGATGATTTACTGCTAAATCCCTCAAAGGAAATTGTGTGTGGGATGTGAGAAAGGGGAATGCTAAATGGCATACCTGTGTTTGAGTCTTCCAAGAATGTTTGAAATTTAGACCAGTGTACTATCGTCCATGATTTCATATGTTTTCAACCACCTACGTTATTAAAGATAAACACTTGCCTACTAGAAATCCCTTTAGAAAATCTATTGACAAACATACACCCACAAAACACCTCCTGAGTGTATGCATTCCAGGCTTTAAATGAGTGTGTGCACTAGAAGTCACATGTCCATGGGTTAAAATCTGCTCAACTGGCTTGAGAGACAGCAGCCTCATAAAAGTATCCTACTGAGCAGTGTCACCAAGGTTAGCAGACTTTACAAGCTCAGCAGAAACATCTCTGAGAAGTTCTGAAGATCTGCAGAGTCTACCAGCAGATTCCAAGAGTATTCTTAGAGAAAACTTCAGGTTTTGAAATGAGTCAAAGAAGAACTGACCCTGCCACCAGGCCACATAGAAATATCCCATGACCCACGGGCCCTTGATCTGTCGTTTTCTGACCTCATCCCTCACTCAAATGTCACCAGAGCCATC
>NW_007005660.1:0-473 GCF_000164805.1 Carlito syrichta
CAGCTCCCACAGAGCTGGGCAGGTTGTCTTCATCATGCACTTCCTGGCCTGACTGCTCTGGCAGAGCAGAGCAGCCTGAGATTGTATCACAGAGCCCTTTTGAAGTTGCAGCAAAGAACTCATCAAGGTTATATATTCAGTCTTCTTGCTCTGCATCTCACTCCCCAACATTAGCAGGACCCAGAGAGCTGGGAGGGTGGTCTTCATCCTGCACTTCCTGGACTGATTTCTCTGACAGCATAGAGCACCTTGTGGCTGGGTTAGAGCACGTTGTTGAAACTGCAGCAAGAAACTCCTCTAGGAAATGAATCCTGTCTTCCTGCCCTGCTTCTGCATCCCCAACATCAGTAGCACCCACAGAGCTTGGCTGGAGGTCTGCATCCTGCACTTCCTGGACTGACTTCTCTAGCAGCAGATAGCAGCCTGGGCTGAATCATAGAGTGCTGTTGAAACTGGAGCAAAGAACTCCTATA
>NW_007005661.1:0-2216 GCF_000164805.1 Carlito syrichta
GTGCCCCATGGCAAAGACATGTGTGAGCTCACAGAACAGACGCACACAAACTAAGGTGGCCATCGGGCACAGAGAGATCAAGGCAGTATGGCAATGCCAAGGGCAGTCCAGGTTATGGTCACCATGTCTGCCACCCTTGGGCGGGGTTAGGACCCCTTCCTCTCCCAATCACTCCATCATCCTCCGCTCATCCTCCGCTCACATAGACATTTCCCTGGGGAGCCATGGTTGCCCATCGTGATGCACGTGGGAGACGTCTTTTAGGTCACCAGAGTCTCCATTTGCCGGAATGGGGCACGGCAGCATGATTGTGGCCCCCGAGGCCTCAATCTGTGGTACCCACATGTCCCTCCCAGGCCTAGTTGCTAATTTAGGGTCAGAGTTCCCCAGCATCAATAATTTAAGAAACTTATTATCTCAGTCATTTGCCATTCTGGGAAGATAAGGGAGGCTATCAGTTACCATACGTGACTCATATGTGAGTTTTATAAGTGAGTTTATACGTGAGTTTAAACAACCTGAAATATCAAGGGAGCATTCTGATATTTTAGGTAAATTAAAACATGTTGAAGGAGAAGTAGAACAACCTGAAAAAGAAAAATTTTTGATTAATAACAGTTTTGACTTGTGAAGAAAAAAGAGTGGGGCCTCCTGAAAAGATGAATAATTAGCAAAAACAGTAATAATCTTAGCATCCCATGTAACAGGCTGGAACACTAAAGGGTATGGGATATAAGCCCAATAAGATTTTTCCAAATAAATACAACCTACCTCGCATGCTTTAATAGCCAGCATAGCAGAAAAAGGAAAGCAAAAAACAAAAAACAGTACAGTGAGTGAGGGAAGTGTTTGGAGGGCGAACCAGATCTTGGCATCATGGTTGAGTGCCTTGATTTGCCCGTATGTGGGTGGTCTACACTGTCTAGTCAAAACAGCTTGACAGTAATGTCTGGATTGAGAAGTGGGAGACGACAAATGATGAGATATTGTCAGTCGAGTGGGTGGTGGTGGAAGTGGTTGTTGAATGGTGAAACATTTCAGCTTTGGCACCAACACCTTCTCTTCATCATCTGCATTCTGCTCAGCCTGATGGTGTGATTTATGTCTTGTCTGGCTGTAACTCGACAGGGGTGGGGGGCTGGAAATGTATAATTAGATGATCCTGTACCAAAATAGGTTAGGGTAAATCCTGGGGAAAAACACAAGCATATCCTGTCCCACATGATAAAAGGACATCGGACCTCTTCCATTGACCTGTAAGAAGATCTTTCCATTTGACCATTGGTTTAAGAGTATTCTCAGGGCTCCAATATCTTATCATAGCTGAATGTGCTTGAGAGTGCAAATTGAGATGATTAATTACAAACATAGCATGATTTATGATATGATGGGGAGAATTATATTTGAATTCCCCTTTCTGCAATTTAATTATTTAATTTTTTAACGTTTGTGAGCTCTCTCGAATATAGCTTGACCTTGAGGATTATAGGGAATTCCTGTAGAATGAGAGATGACAAACTGGGTACAAAACGACTGAAAAGCTTTTGATGCATAAGCAGGAGCATTATCAGTTTTTAATTGTTTAGGAATACCCAGCTGTAAAAAGCAAGAGAATAAATGTTAGACTACATCTTTATAGGCTTCCCCAGTACAGGGCGAGGCTAAAATTACATGGGAAAATGGATCCACTGTCACATGTAGAAATGACAATTTTCCAAAAGTTTGGAAATGAGTAACATTCATTTGCCCCAAAACATTAGGGGTTAATCCACGGGGATTAACTCCTGAGGGGAGGGGTTTATTAGAAGTAGGACACAAAGTACAATTTTTTATGATTTGTCTAGCTGTTTCTCTTGGAATGTGAAACTGGTGCCTTAAAGCTGCAGCATTTGGGTGATGAATTTTATGAGATTGCTGAGCTTGATTGACTAAAGAACCTACAAGGAGAAGGCACATGACAGATTATGTCAAGGCATTTGCTAATTGATTACCTTGATGCAGAGGTCCAGGGAATTCTGAATTTAATCTAATATGACCTATGAAAAATGGTTGCTTTCTAACAATTATTAGTTGCTGCAATTTGATAAGTAAATCAAGAATAGTTACCTTATTAACAGAAATGGTGGCTTTTTAAAATATGAGACAACAGCCCTTTTATATAACAAGTATCAGTACAGAAAGACAATATTCTCCTCTTAAATCAAGACGGTCACAAA
>NW_007005662.1:0-382 GCF_000164805.1 Carlito syrichta
TCTAGTTAAGCCAGCTGGGTAGACGGCTGACCAGCAGGGTGACTGGCTAGTAAAGCCAGAAGGCTATCTGAGTGTACAGCCAGCCTACTGGCTATTTAAGCCAGCTGGCTAGCCAGCTGGTCAGCCCGTTAACTAGCTAGAGCAGCCAGGAATCTAGCTACTTAAGTTAACTAGCTAGGCAGCCAGGAATCTAGCTACTTAAGTCAGCTGGCTAGCCGTCTAGCTAACCAGGTAGCTAGCTAGTTAAGTCAGCTGGCTAGCTTGGTATGTCATGTAGTTAGGTAAGCTTGCTGGCCAGCAGGTTAGCTAGGTAGTTAGGTAATTAAGTCAGCTGTCAAGCCAGTGGACTATGTACGTAGGTAGCCAGTTAAGTGAGCTGGGT
>NW_007005663.1:0-2285 GCF_000164805.1 Carlito syrichta
CCAGCCAGCTGTCTAGCCAGTTGATTTAAGTATCCAGTTACCTTGATAGCCAGCTGGCTGGCATCTGACTTAACTAGGTGATTCAACTAACTAGCCAGCAGGCTAGACATCAGACATAACAATCTATCGACCTATCAGGCCATTTGTCTAGGCAGCTGACTTAACTAAGTGACTTTACTAGCTAGCCTGCTGGCTAGCAGGCTGACCTAACTACCTAGCTTCATAGATATCCAGCTCGATAGCCAGTTGTCTAACTAGCTAGCTACCTATGTAGCCCACTGGCTTGCCAGCTGACTTAACTACCCCACTATCAAGCTAACCACCTGGCTAATGAGCTTACTTCGCTGGTTACTTAACTATCTAGCTAACTAGCTAGCCAGATAACTTTACTAGCTAGCTTCCCAGCTAGGCAACTGACTATCCAGCTGACATAAATCGCTGACTTAACTAGCTTACTTAACAAGCTAGTTACCAAGCTGACTAGCAAGCTGACTTAACTAGCTTACTTAACAAGCTAGTTACCAAACTAGGCAGCTGGATTATCTAGCTCTCTTAACCATCTAGCTACCTAGCTAGCTATCTAGCTAGCCAGTTACCATAACTAGCTGACTTTACTAGCTACCAAGCTGACATAACTAGCTGACTTATATAGCTAGTTTCCTAGCCAGCCTGCTGACTTGACTAGCTGAAATAACTAGCTGGTCTTATGGCTAGCTATCTAGCTTAACTAGCTTTTTAACTAGCTAACCATCTGAATAGCCTACTGACTTAACGGGTTGACTTAACTACTTAGCCTGCTGGTTGCCAGCAGACTCAACGAGCTCACTTAACCAGCTACTCAGCTGAATACCCAGCTGACTTAACTAGCTGGCTGCCTCTCTAGCCAGCTGGTTAGTCAGCTGACTTACCTTGCTGACTTAAGCTAGCAAGCTGGCTAGCCAGCAAACTAATCTAGCTAGCTACCTACCTAGCCAGCAGGCTAGCCAGCTGACTTAACTAGGTGAATTGAACAGTTAGCATGCTGGCTAGTAAGCTGACTTATCTAGCTAGTTACTTACCTACACAGCTGGCTAGAGAGATGACTAAACTGATGATTTAACCAGCTAGCCAGTTGGCTATCCAGCTGACTTAACTCCCTGATATCACTAGATAGGAAGGTAGCTATCTAGCTGAGAGTTAGTTGTTTTAACTAGTTGTTAAACGAGTTAACTAGCTGACTCAACTAGTTGTTTAACAAGTTAGCTAGGTGACTTACCTTGTTGACTGATGAGTCCGCTGACTACTTTGCTGGTTAAACACGTTGGCTGACTGCTCGGTCGACTTGTTAGCTGGCTTAACATGTCGGCTGAATAGGTGGCCGACTAGATATCTGGGTTACCTGGTTGACTGACGTGTTGCACCACTAGCTAGCTCACTTAAATGTGGCTGACTGGTTTGCTGACCTAGTCAGCCAACTAGCTGGACAACTAGTTAGCTGGCCAAACTATTCAGCCTACTACTTAGCTGAGTTAACTTGACTGAAAAGTGGGCCAACTAGTCGGCCGATTGGTTAGCTTAGTTAACTACTTGGCTGTCTAGTATGCCTACTGACTAGCTGACTTTACTAGCCTGCCGGCGAGTGAGCCAACTTGTCAGCTGAACTAAATAGTCGACTGGCGAATGAGCTGACAGGTCAGCTGAATTTAGTCAGCTGGCGAGTGAGCTGTCTCGTCCAAAGACTTACCTAGTCAGCCGACGAGTGAGCCGTCATTTGAGCCAACATAACTACTCGGCCTTCAAGTGAGCCAAAGGGTGAGCTGCCTTAACAAGTAAGCTGGCGAGTGAGCCTACTGGTGAGCTGACTTAAGTACATGACTGGCGAGCAAACTGAATAGTTAACTGTCCTGTTTGCCTGTGAGCAAGCTGATAAGTGAGTTGGTGTGTTGGCTGGTGAGCACACCGAATAGTTAACTGACCTGAAGGAAAGTGAGTGAGCCCGCTAGTTAGCTGACCAGCTAGCAGAGTTGGTAGGAAACTAGTTAGCTAAGTAACTACCTGATTTGCCAGGTGATTTAACTAGCTAGCTGACTATCAAGCTGACATAACTAGCTAGCCAACAAGTTATCTATATGTCTAGATAGCAGACTTAACTAGCTAGCTAACTGGTTAGTTAGTTGGCTAGCTGACTTAACTATCTAGCTGACTAGCTAGCTGACTTGCTAGCTGACAACTAGAGAGCTGACTAGCAACCTGACTTGCGAGCTGACTTAACTAGCTAGATGAATAGTTAGCTGACTTGCTGCCTG
>NW_007005664.1:0-492 GCF_000164805.1 Carlito syrichta
AGAACTCTTACAATTCAGCAATATGATGACTAGTTCAACTACAAAATGGGCAAGTGACTTAAACGGGCATTTTTTTTCCAAAGAAGATATAAAAGTCAATAAGAAAGGAAGCATATGAACATTTGTAAGGGTAGCCTGGGGAAATGTAATAAATGATATATATATAATTTTTATATATATTATATATACACTATGTAGGATATATAGTATAAATATGGGCTATAAATATATTATCTCAAGCAATTATGGAAGCCGAGAGGTCCTATGATCTGTCACTGGAAATCTGGAGAACCAGGAAAGGCGCTGATGTAATTAGGTCCAAATTTGAAGATCTGAGAAACAGAAGTGACAATGTCCAATGTTTTTGGTAAGACGATGAATGTACCAGCTCAAACTGATTTTAATTAGCTTGTTTTTAACCTTTTCATCCTATTTTTTTCTTTTAAGAGATTGGATGATTCCTACCTGCTTTTGAAGAGATCTTCTTTATTC
>NW_007005665.1:0-975 GCF_000164805.1 Carlito syrichta
ATTGTTAATCAAACATTCTACAAATTTCATTTTTTAATACAATGTAAATGGTTACTTGCATCTGAAACAACTGGCTGAGCCTAATTATTGAATCTTGCGTGTACCCGAAGCGATTCGAAAAAATAAAGAAAGAAAAAGAAAACCAATTCAAATGCAAAGTTTGCCTGTATTTGCTGTATACAATCGTGCCATGAAATCGGCCTTGAAAACAAGTCTATCCACAGCTCTTTGAATATGTGGGATGGAGTAATCTGTAATGCATAATTTACTATATTACTTCTTATTTTGGATTTTTCTTGTACTTATTTATTGGTCCAAAGAAAAGTGCTGGCATAGGGCAGACAGTTGAATAAGCCCTGGTCGACAGTCATAGAGTCATTAAGAACTCATGGCTTTCAAAAATAACCCACTAAACCTGGATGTATATATTTTTAAATATTAGCTATACATTTTTTGTTGACTCTTTTAAAAATATCCTGGTGGGCTCAGATGATCCTTCCACCTCAGCCTTTCAAGTAGCTGGAACTACAGGCATGCGCCACCACGTCCAGCTAATTTTTTTTTTATTTATTGGGAGATAAGATCTCACCAAGTTACCCAGACTGGTCTCAAAATTCTGGGCTCAGACAATCCTCTCACCTCGGCCTCCCTAAGTGCTGGGATTTTGGCGTGAGCCACTGTGCCCAGCACAAATAATCCTGGTCTTAAATGTACTATTTTCACAAAACCCAAACCAGGAAATTCAAAATGGAGCACTCACTTTAAAACTGTCAATATGTTCATAATCAATTGTATCAAGAGTAAGTAGAGGCAGCACCTTGCTTGTTTTTCTGATCTCCACTGTACAAACAACACAACAGAATCTTTGACACATACTGTCACTGAGAATACTTTTTCCAAATGATGACTGCCTCTTCCCAAAGTGTCAGTGTGCATACATTGAAGTCAGGTCCCCTCAGTTAGAGACTAGCATAC
>NW_007005666.1:0-726 GCF_000164805.1 Carlito syrichta
CAGGGAGGCTCTGAGCGCCCGCCCCTCAGAGACACCAGTTCCATTACTGGCTGAAGTCCTCTGTAGAGTCCCAGCGCCACTCTTGCCATTTAGAGCCTACCCTTTGGAACTTTGGAGCTCTGGAACTCCGGGTCCACCCTGGCTGAGGCGCTCAGCGTGAGACCCCAAACCAGAGGATCCAGACAAGCAGAGAAAAACAGATCTGCTTAAACTGCCTTGCCATTCTCCAGGAAGAGACTTCCATTGCCCCACCCACCTATCAACAAACTTTACCTCATTTCCTAAGGCCAGGTATTGCAGCGTGCGGGGAAGTTTTGGGTCCCTGCTCCCTCCAGCTCTCTCCCTGGCCCGGCACCCGGCACCGCAGGTCGCACAGGGAGGCTCTGAGCGCCCGCCCCTCAGAGACACTGGTTCCATTACTGGCTGAATACTCTGTAGGGTCCCAGTGCCACTCTCGTCATTTACAGCCTGCCCTTTGGAACTTTGGAGCTCTGGAACTCCGGGTCCACCCTGACTGAGGCACTCAGCGTGAGACCCCAAGCCAGAGGACCCAGACAAGCGGAGAAAAACAGATCTGCTTAAACTGCCTTGCCATTCTCCAGGCAGAGACTTCCATTGCCCCACCCACCTAGCAACAAACTTTACCTCAGCTCCTAAGGCAACAGTGTGAACAGGAGACAAAGCGCCACCCCTATGCTGCAACGAAAAACAAAGGGAGAGGCTGGA
>NW_007005667.1:0-497 GCF_000164805.1 Carlito syrichta
TTCCAGCCCCAACCTATGGTGCTCAGTCTTGTCATCTCAGTGCTTTGGGAGGAGGCCAGCAGCTGTCCAAGCCTGCAGGCTGAGACCCACCCGGGAACCACGGCGAGACTCGCCTCTATCCTCTATCCCAAATGACTGGGCGAGGTGACTTGAGCCTGTCATTTCAGTTCCTCAGAAGCCCAGGGAAAGTCTGACTGGAGCCTAGCGGACCGAGGCTGTGATGGCCGGGAGCAAACCAGCGCCCTCCAACCTGGGCGACAGAGTGAGACTCCAACTCAAAGAAAAAAAAGTAGAGCATCTATTTGTGTATGGAGTTGGGATTATTGTGAACAGACAGAGATCATTTGGAAAGGAGGCACAAGTCTTTGGTCTAGAGTACCGGAAAGTCTGTGGATTGTCAATCATGTTGTGGCTTTGGGAGGCCTGGGTGGATGACCACTGTAGCCCATAAGTTTAATACCATGCTGGGTCACAAGGTGAGAGCTCGTCACTCCCCA
>NW_007005668.1:0-694 GCF_000164805.1 Carlito syrichta
TAAACAACCCCTTTATAAAATGGACAAAAGATATGAACAGATACTTCACAAAGGAAGACATCTGAGCAGCCAACAGACACATTAAGAAATGTTCAACCTCACTAATCATCAGGGAGATGCAAATCAAAACCACACTGAGATACCACCTAACTCCAGTCAGAATGGCAATTATCAACAACTCAAAAAATAACAGCTGCTGGAAAGGGTGTGGTGAAAAGGGAACACTTCTACACCGTTGGTGGGAGTGTAAACTAGTGCAACCTCTGTGGAAAGCAGTGTGGTGATTCCTAAAAGCTCTAAATACCAACCTCCCATATGACCCCACAATCCCCCTACTGGGAATATATCCTGAAGAACTCAAATCACTCTATAAAAAAGATACCTGCACACGCATGTTTATCGCAGCATTGTTCACAATAGCAAGAACCTGAAAGCAACCATGCTGCCCATCAAAAGAGGACTGGATTAAAGAGATGTGGTACATATACACGGTGGAATACTATGCAGCCATAAGAAAGAACAAAATCATGAATTTTGCAGCAACCTGTATGGAACTAGAGTCTATAATACTGAGTGACCTCTCGCAAAACAAAGATCTGAGTATCACATGCTCTCACGTCATATAGTGGACCTTGAGATTCAATGTAATACTATAAGAAAATGACTGACAGTAGTGGGAAACTATGGTGGCGGG
>NW_007005669.1:0-462 GCF_000164805.1 Carlito syrichta
CAAGGGACTCCGGCCATCCTCTCATCTCAGCCTCCCAAGGGCCAAGATGCCAGGTTGTGCCCTTGAGCCTGGCCTGTGGTTGTGGTGGTGGTGGTGGTTGGTATTATTACTCTGAGTCAGAGTCCTTCTCTGTTGCCCTGGCCAGAGTGCAGGGACCCACTGTCAGCCACGGTGGCCTCCACCGGCTTGGCTCAGGAGATCCTCCCAAGTGGTTGCAACGATAGACGTGAGCCACCATGCTCGACTTATTTTTTGACATCATGTAGAGACGAGGTTTCCCTGAGGTGCCTGGGCTAGTGTTGAACCCAGGGATGCAGGTCATCGCTCATCTAGGCCTCACAGAGTGCTGGGATGACATGGGTGAGCCCCTGTGCCCAGCCCCCACATCCCTCTTGGGGCCCCACCTTGACTTCCTATCTCTTCCGACTACCCAGGACCCCAGAGTGGGTGGCCCAAGTCATC
>NW_007005670.1:0-1602 GCF_000164805.1 Carlito syrichta
AATTGAGCAGAAAATTTATTAGTAAGCGTGAATCTCTATTTTAGTATCTATTAGACTCGACCATGTTCTGGTGAGCTGTGAATTCATTCATGAAAAGAGATGATGGCCTGTATAACAAAACACAAACTAATTTGATCTATAAATTTAATTACCCTGAATTACCAAACTAAAATGAGCTATCAATATCATCAACTTCACGGTCTGCCACGGGCATGACAAATCTACTGAGAGAGTTAGTTGTACTTTCAAGCGGCAGACCAGTATGTTACTGATTGTGACTACCATGCTGAAAATAGACTGCTAACAATTCTTGGCAAATTTAATGTGCTTCTTCATATTCACCCAAAATGTAGAGCAAGGTGGCCAGGAGGACTTGCCAGGTCTTAGATATATTCTCTGCTGTCTTTCATGTACAAAGGTTTTTAAAAAATTATTATAGTATGATAATTTTTCAGACAAGGTTGTTTATTTCAAAAAGATATATCTTGAACTGCCATAAATAATTTCACATCAATAAAAAACAAAATATTTTAAGTCTATTATAATTTTATTCAAGGATACAACCAGATTTCAAGGATCATTGCATTGAATGAAAACTACAACTCCTTAGGTTCTAAAAAACAGTTTAAAGGTACCAAATCCTAGAAATCACTGTAACTTTTTAAAGAAATAAATGGTTTACTCCAGAAAGTCAATTCTACTAGTTTGTTTATTCAGTCTATAAAATTTTGCTAGCAAATATATATGTCATCTTTAGTCACCTAGAAAATTATGAGGGACAAAAAAGCATCCCCAGTTTATTAAGAAAAAAAAAACATCGTGGAAAGAACACTAAGTAGAATGGTAAAGGACAGTAGCACATAATATCAGTGTCCATTTCTGAAATTGACTCAATGCAAAACTGACATCATTTCTTGGTCAACAAATTAGAATGACAAATTATAAAGGGCAACCATGCAGTCTAGCAGTTTTTGTGACTAAATCTATATATACAAGATAAACAAGCAAAAATATCATCCTCTGTCCAAGAAGTTGCTGCCAACAGTGATGCTTGGGGGTGAACCATTCACTTAAATTATTTTTTGAGTACCTTCTTAATGCCAGGCGTGGTTCTAGGCACTGGGCTTGCAGGAGTGAACAAGTCAGACCCGGGCCTTGCTCTCACAAGGCCTGCATCACGTTGGGGGAAAAGACACTAAATAATAAATAAGACACCTGTAGACATGTCAATGGCTAAGAGGATGGTAAGACAGAAGGAAACTCTGGGGGTGAGGAGGTACTTTAGACAGGGCATTGGGGGGACCTTTCTGAGTATATGCTATTTAAAAATTGAGATTATTGTGGAATCCATATATTCTTTTAAATAATTTCTTCAAAAAATTAAAAAATATATTTTTAGAGACAAGTACTCACTATGTTGCCCAAGCTGGTCTCAAACTCCTGACCTCAAGCAATCCTTACACCTCAGGCTCTGGGACACTGGAATGAATGGAGTTTAAATTGTTTCAAACTCTTGCTTTCAACTCAAACTTTAAATCATAAACTTTCTTTTGAACACATTTCCTTTCAAACATTCCAGCAGAGTTCATTTTTTCCAGCCAA
>NW_007005670.1:2655-3998 GCF_000164805.1 Carlito syrichta
AAAACACGCATTCTTGTGTATCGCTCTTAAGAGAGATTTCCTAGAATCCTGAGTCAGAGGATATGCCCGCTTTGATGAGTCTTAAACATGTTCTCAAACTGACTTCCTGGAAAGATGAATCGATTTCTACATTCACCCTGTGCTACTTTTTTAGGTAACAAATGATATTGATATTTCATTTTTATAATTAGCATTTTTATCCATAGAGTGGCATGCTTTTTTTCATGTTTACTGGCCATTAGTAATTGAAAAAGTAATCTGTCTCTGACCTTTTAAATGAAGGTTGTATTAATTTCCTTACTGGCATTGTAAGATTGTTTAACAGAATATACATGTCACCCTTTTGTCATGTGTTTCAACATGTTTCCTGTTGTCATTATCTTTTAAATTTTGCTTGTTTTTGTCATGTGAACAATTTCCATTCTATGCAACATGAATCTGTGACAATATGATTAAGACTGCTGCTTTTTAATTTGTGCTTAAAACTTTCTTACCCATTCCAATGAATTATTGTCTACATTTTTCTTTTGGATGTTACAGTTTTCATGTCATTTCCTAAGCTTATTTAGAGGTTATTAGGAAATGGAAAGAAGAAGGCAGATTTGAGAGACATTTAAAATTGACTGCTAGATGGTCTGGGAGGAAGGGAGGAATGTGGATGGGGAGGGGATGGGGAGGAGAGAGAGAAGTCAAGGAGGCTGTCAAGGAAGGCACCAGTAAGAATGGACATCATTACCATAACAACATAACAGATGCTGGTGAGGATTTGGGAGAAAAGGAATGCTTTTACACTGCTGGTGGAAATGCAAATTGGTGCAGCCTCTTTGGAAGAAGGTGTGGAATTCCTGAAAGAACTAGAAATTGACCTTCCATATGACCCAGCAATTTCTCTATTGGGAATATTCCCAGAGGAACTCAAATTATTCTACAAAAAAAGATACCTGCACACGTATGTTTGTTGCACCTCTATTCGCAATAGCAAGAACATGTTACCAACCATGTTGCCCATCGAAACTGGATTGGATTTTTAAAATGTGGTACATAAACCAGGCTTGGTGGCTCAGCCTGTAATCCCATGCTTTGGGGGGCTGAGATTAGTGGATAGCCTGTGCGCGTGGGTTTGAGACCCACCTGGACAACTTGGCGAGACCTCATCTCTACAATAAATAAAAAAAATTAGCCAGTGTGATAGTGCACACCTGTAGTTCCAGCCACTTGGAAGGCTGAGGTGGAAGGCTTGCTGGAGCCCAGCAGGTCAAGGCTGCAGTGGCCGGGAGCAGCCACTGCACTCCAGTCTGGGTGACAGCATGAGACTCCAACTAAAAAAGAAAAAAGTGGTACAT
>NW_007005671.1:0-454 GCF_000164805.1 Carlito syrichta
ATCACTACAACATGAGACAAGATTTAGAACAAAGATTAGAGAAGACTTCTTAAAAACTTGCCTTAAACTGACCTTGGAAGTATAGGTGACAAGTGTACAGAAAGTATAAAACTGATGAAAGTGTTAATGAAAGCACATGAATAAGAATAGTAAATATGTAAGGAATATTAGACTGAGAATAAGATTAAGAGTACAAAAAGGTACTACAATAAACATTCCTTAAACTGGAACTGTTGAATAAATTCCAAATGACATCCTTTCACAATGATGAAGCTGGGGGTATTATCAAGTAATGAAGCATGGGATGTATTATCAAAGCTTATCCATTAGCTTGAAACTACCTCAAGACTTATTCAACTCCATAACTATAGACCCTAAAACCTAGTAGGCACAAGAAATCATCTGCTATGTTGAACCTATTCTAACTACATTTATCTTTATAAGCACCACTCCA
>NW_007005672.1:0-714 GCF_000164805.1 Carlito syrichta
CTTCACAGAGGAGAGTTAGTCACTGGAAAGACAAATATGGAGAAAGCCAAGTAATTGAAACAATTATAAGGCAAAAGATATGAAGAAACACTTCACAAAAGAGGACATCCGAGCAGCCAACAAACACATGAAGAAATGTTCAACCTCACTAATCATCAGGGAGATGCAAATCCAAACCACACTGAGACAGCACCTAACTCCAGTCAGAATAGCAATTACAAACAACTCAAAAAAATAACAGCCTCTGGAGAGGGTGTGGCGAAAAGGGAACACTTCTACACTGTTGGTAGGAGTGTAAACTAGTGCAACCACTGTGGAAAGCAGTGTGGCGATTCCTTAAAGCTCTAAATATCAACCTCCCATATGACCCTGCAATCCCCCTACTGGGAATATACCCTGAAGAACTCAAATCACTCTATAAAAAAGATGCCTGCACATGTATGTTTATCACAGCGTTATTCACAATAACAAGAACCTGGAAATAACCATGTTGCCCATCAAAAGAGGACTGGATTAAAAAAACGTAGTACATATACACCATGGAATACTATGCAGCCATAAAAAAAGAACAAAATCATGAATTCCGCAGCAACGTGGATGGAACTAGAGTCTATAATACTGAGTGACTTCTCACAGAAACAAAGATCCGAATATCACATGTTCTCACTCATATAATGGACCTTGAACATCCAATGTAATACTATAAGAAAATGA
>NW_007005673.1:0-417 GCF_000164805.1 Carlito syrichta
TACTAATTGCCTTATCTATATTACTTGCTATTTTCTTATCACCTATTTTACATTTAATATTTCTAAACAAAACTTAAGTCTAAATCTACACTTATATATGAAATTAATCTTACTTCTAATCCTAAATGTATTTAATTTTAAACCTACACTAAGTGTGTACCATTTTAAGTTTACCTTAAAACTTAATTATTTCCTATTCCTACTATTACTTATATTTAACTAATACCTACATCTATAATAAACATTTGTCTTTTAATGATAACTGTTATTTATTTAATTCTAATCCTTACTTTAAATTTAACCCTCTTTCTAATTAAACTATAATATTTCTTAAATCAAAAGGCATGTCTGTGACTTGTTTTTCCTGAAAACACCTGTTTTGGGAGATACTCTGTCTCACTTTCTCACTTCCTCATC
>NW_007005674.1:0-735 GCF_000164805.1 Carlito syrichta
CACACATTTGAAAACCTGTTCGCCAGGAAGTTTCACCTTCACAACAAGCCTAATCGAGGACATCTACGCTAATTCAGCAAGTAACGGGAGAGTTACTGCATTTTGTTGCATGGAGATACGCCGACGAGAAGAACGTTTTAGTCTTCCAAAAGAAGTGTGGCACAATTTACACAGTCATTCGCACATGTGAAGTTTGCTCGTATCGCTCTGCAATGCTAAATGAAACCAGACCTGGAAAATCATTTATTACACTGTACTCCAACCAAGAATCAAACTACTAGAATATAAATAACAATGCGGGAAAAGTTTGACACAACCTTTCCCAACTTGATACCCACTCACAACAAGCCAGCGAAGCCTGTCAGGTCTTGCTGGTAAAGGCCCACGGAAGAGCAACTGCTTTTGACAGAAGACGGAAGAGTAAAATCGAAAACATTTTGGAATTCAATAGGTGAACCAACAAGGCTTTCCCAAAAATAACAGTGTGTCGGCCATTTCATTCAATGTGGCATCAGTTAGTTGTGCATTTTGATGTAGGAAACATTTCATACAGCTCTGCTAGGCATTTGCTCCCAGTGTAGTCTAATAGACCTTAAAGAGAAACAGGGAGAATCAGGCCTCACACAGAAGCGAAAGCCAGTATAATACTTGTTGCCCCATTCAAGGACAAGCAGTTTTCAGAACGCCCACCAGGGAAGACTCGTAATTTTTGCAGACACAGCAACGGCTTGCAGG
>NW_007005675.1:0-663 GCF_000164805.1 Carlito syrichta
GTCAACTGGCAAGACAGCTGACTAGCTAGGTACCTAGATAGTTAAGTCAGCTGTCTAGCCTGCTGCCTAGCTATTTAAGTCACCTAGTTAAGTCAGCTGGCTAGCCAGTTGGCTAGCTAGATAGCTTTCTAATTAACTAAGCTTGCTAGACAACTGGCTAGCTACTTAAATCAACTAGTTAAATCACCTGGCTAGCCACCTGGCTAGCGATATATCAATATAGTTAATTCAGCTGACTAGCAGGCAGGCCAACTATTCACATCAGCTACTTAAGTCTGCTGAGTAGCCAGCTGGCTAGCTAGGTAGCGAGCTTGTTAAGTCAGTTGGCTAACCAGCTGGCTACCTAATTAAGTCAGCTAGTTAACACAGCTGGTTAGTCAGGTATCTAGCTAGGTAGAGAGTTAGTTAAATCAGCTTGCTAGACAGCTGGCTAAGTATTTAAGTGATGTAGCTGCCTAAAGAGGTATAAAGCTATTTAAGTCAGCTGGTATCCAGCTGGATATCTAGTTAAACCAGCTAATTTTTGTCACCTGCCTGGGTTAGCTGCCTAGCTCGTCAATCAAGTAGTTGTCAGCTTGATAATCAGCTGGCTAGCTAGTTGAGTCACCCTCATAAGTCAGTTGGCTAGCCAGCTCTCCAGCTAGTTAAAAAACCAGTTAATTC
>NW_007005676.1:0-727 GCF_000164805.1 Carlito syrichta
GTCAAAATATCAATATTATCAGAAATGTTTGGAAGAAGTTGATTCCAATCCTCATGAACGACTTTGAGGAATTCAAGATTTTAGTGAAGAAAGTAACTGAAGAATTGGTAGAAATAGCAAAAGAACTAGAATTAGAAGTAGAACCTGAATGTGACAGAATTGCTGCAATCTCTTGATAAAACTTGAAAAAACAAGTAATTGCTTCTTATAAGCAAGCAACAAAAGTGGCTGTTGAGATAAAATCTACTCCTGGTGAAAAACCTGTGACCATTGTTGAAATGCAAAATACAAGCAAACCAAATCCAACAGCATATATATATAAATCCACCACTATCAAGTGGGTTTTAGTTAAGGGATGCAAGAATGGTTCAACTTACACAAGTCAATAAACATGATTCACTACATAAACAGAATTAAAAACAAAAATCATATTATCATTTCAATAGATGCAGAAAACGTATTTGATAAGATCCAGCATCACTTCATGATAAAAACCATCAACAAAATAGACATAGAATAAACATTGCTCAAAATAATAAAATCTATATATAAATACTCACAGCCAACATCATTTGAATAGAGAAATATTGAAAGCATTTTCTCACAGAACTAGAACATGATAAGAACATCCATTTTTATGACTACTATTCAACATTGTGCTGGAAGTTCTAGCCAGAGCAATCAGGCAAGAGATATAAATAAAGGGGTCCTAGTTGGAAAGGAAGAA
>NW_007005677.1:0-774 GCF_000164805.1 Carlito syrichta
CATCCCTTTTCTAATCAGTGATACAAAAATTCAAACACAAGAGATTCAGAGAACCCTTGCAAGACAACAAATGAGAAGACCAACTCCTAGACACAAAATAATTCGCCTAAATAGAGTAGGCACAAAAGAAAAAATCCTAAAGGCAGCAAGAGAAAAAGGCCAGATCACCTACCATGGAAGATCAATCAGAATAGCAGCAGATTTATGTGCAGAAACCCTGCATGCTAGTAGAGCTTGGAGCCCTATCTTCAAAGTCCTAAAAGATAAACAATTTCAACCAAGAACAACCTACCCGGAGAAGCTAAGCCTCACCAATGAGGGAGAATTAAAATCTTTCCCAGATATCCAATCCCTAAGAACTTATGCTGCCACCAAACCATCTCTACATGAAACACTTAAGAAAGTACTAAACACAGAAGAAAAGGAAAAAAGAACAACGTTCTATACATGAGTACAGGGAAAAGAATAAAATATATAAGAACCAACCCCAAAACCAAAAGAAAGACAAAAAAAAAGAAAAAAGAAAAAACCAAGTGGAAGAACAACAACACAATAAGAACTCCATGATAGGGACGAACTCTCACATTTCAATAATTAGTCTGAATGTGAATGGACTAAACGCACCACTGAAAAGACATAGAATGACAAAATGGATAAAATATCACCAGGAAACAATATCCTGCCTTCAAGAGACCCATCTCACTAGAAAGGACATACACTGACTCAAAGTAAGAGGATGGGAAACAAATTTTCAGGTGAATGGAACACCAAGGA
>NW_007005678.1:0-650 GCF_000164805.1 Carlito syrichta
GAAAAATGTCTGACACCACAGTCCTCTTCCTGGTTGGTGAACACATGGATGTGCTGGAAGGGTGACGTGTCCTGATTCTATGGGCAGAGGACACAGCTGTGTTTGGGATGCTCCCAGACCTCACCTTCATCTTTCTTCCTCTGGCTGGTTCTGATTGGTATCCTTTATAATAAAGCTCTAATCATAAGTGTAGTGTTTCCCTGAGTTCTGTGAAGTTCTAGTAAAATTGTCCAACCTGAGGGGGTTGCGGGAACCTTTGAACTTATAGCCATTTGGTCAGCAGTGCAAGCGGCCTGGAGACCCCTGAGCTTGGGACTGGCATCTGAGGGGAGGCGGGGGTGCCTGTTGGGGACTCTGCCCTTGAACCTGTCGAGAATCTACTGACTACAAATGGTAAGCAACAGAGTGGCATTGCAGCATTGCACCTTTTCGGACCTTGGATTCCTTTCTCATCTACTGCCAGACTATGGTGTTAAGTGGTGAGTGGCCCATGCTGCAGCACTGTGGAGTGATTGCACAGGGCTAGAAACCATTGTTTCACTGTATATTTAGCTGATGCAGTCAGGAAACGCTCTCTGGAGGAGGTGGTATTTCTTTTTCTTATTTAATTTTTATTTTTAAAATTATTTTTTATTTTCATTTTTTGAGGC